>NW_021940620.1:4308760-4406425 GCF_001715985.3 Manacus vitellinus | reverse complement strand
AAGGGGGAGGGAAGTGGGTGAAAGTAACGTCACGAAGCCGGTGCAAGCGGTGTATGGCAGGGAAAGGGTTCCGAACAGGAGCGAATGGAAATAGCCGCTTGTTTGGAAAAGAACTTTTAAAAATTCTCCTGCAAAAGCCCAAATCGGGAGCTCAGCCTTGCGGTGGATGAGCCTCAGGCACGGTGCGGGTAGTGGGCCTGGATGCATTTTAGGAAAGGGAATATATTTTCTACGTTTGTGTCTTTCCTGGTAAGCCAGGGCCTCGGATCCTCTGCTGTGACATTTTCAGAAACAATGTTTACCGTGAAATGTCCCCCAGAATTGCCCAGCAGCACCTTTCTGAAACTCAGGTTGTGGCTCGTGTAATGTTCCTTTGAACAGATTAATGGATGCAAACAAAGATATTTAGAAAAATAAAGCATGTTCTCGTTAAATGTTGTTAGTACTGTCCCTGTGCAATAAGACTTAACAGTATGATGAGAGATGCTAAGGGAAATGGTGGCAAAGTGCCATCCGTGGTGTAGCGTTAGCGTAAATCATAAATAATGACTTCCAAATCAAGGATTTCCTCAGTTTTTCGGAGAGCTAAAATGTTCAAGCATTGGCGATGCAGCAGCAAATAAGCACTTGATGCACACCACCTCATCCAAAGGAATAGTAAAGAAAAAGGCATTGTCCCACATATAGAACCCTGTTTCTGGTCTGGGAAAGCTGAGTAAGAATTGAAGGCTCCTCTGCTTAGGTATAACTGGATATGTAGCTGGAAATAAGTGGCACTTACACTGTTGTGCAAACAAGGCATTCTCTTTTAACAAAATTCCAGGGAGAATGGTACCTGGTCGAGTTTCTGAGAAACACCACCACAAACCAGCAAGGGCAGCGCTTTGAAAAACATGACCCTGGCCTGCTGCAGACCAAACCCGCTCACAGAACGTCCTCCACACAAACGTTGAGCCCTTTGACACTTTTTTGGAAATAATCCTGCTATACTTCAGATTTCTGTTCAGCCTTATCAGATCATGTATCTGAAATGCTCTCAGATGATAAACTATCTCCTCACCGCATGGTGCAGTCCTGTGCTGGAGATACCCGAGCCTGCTCCATTACGGATGTGCACAGGCTCTGGCAGAATATCCTATCTGCTTCCCGGGCTTGGCTGGCTCTAGAGAGCTGACAGTCATTCAGAACTAACTCGAGTAGCTCTACATGTCATTCTCCTGCACTGCATGTCTTTTCTTTCCGATAAGCAGCTGTCCTGCACATTCTTCAGTTAATACTTTCTGGGTCAGATATGGCTTCAATAGACTATATCGTTTTGCCCAGAGCTAATTCTCCAAAAGCAGTAGGAAAGTCTTTGAATACGTTGCAGGATTTTCCAGGAATTGCTGCTCAGCAAAGAAAATTTAGTTGATCATAAGTCTCTCGAAAAACGCTTGCAGGGAAACTTCATTCCTCAGGGATGGATGCTGGGGTAATATTACATTAGACATGGAAAGGTCTACTGGCAAGGGCCTTCATTGCTGCAAGTGGAGAACAAATGGCAGAAAATACTGTAATTCTCAAATAACTGAGATAAGCAAAAAAGAGCATTAGGGGAAATAATTTAAAAGCAATTAAAAATAATTCTGTATTATTGCCTCAGAGTAACAGGAGGTCACAGCAGTTTGGCAGATTTCAAGTTAATGAACTTTGTGATAACGCTACAAGTTGTTTATAAAAAACCAGCAATATTGAAGAGCCTAAAGTTATGGCCTTTTATGTCAACAATTCTTCTTTGAACTGCCAGCTTACGGGGTTTGAAACAACAGAATGAAGTAAAAACAGGTATGTGGGGTTTTTTTTTAGAAACTGTTATGTTCTACTGAATTTCCTGTGCAGAAGTGCTGCTGCTCATCTGTACATGTGATTAACTTTTGCTCCCTGAAAGTGTTATCAGCCCTGTAACCAGGCAAACAGCAGAGCAGATGGCCAGTGCCAGTATCGGTGTTTCTGGTCTGGGTGTTTAATGAGATCTGAGAGCGTAACATGAGCCTCTTTCATTTTGTCTGCCTCGCATGGCAGATATACTCGGTGCAAGTGCTCTTGTTGCTCAAGGTCACAGATTCATCAATCAAAAGAGAGCCCTTCCCATTAATCTTTTACCTGCCCATGATAGTTTCCATACGTCTCAGGAGCTGCCACGTCGCATGGAACGCCATAGTCCCGAGTTTGGGACAGCACTGCTGTGAAAGACAGCCAGGTTAGAGCAGAAATTAGTCACTTTTTAAAACACAATGTTAAGGTTACCGTACCCTGAGCATAAGTTTTCATTCATTAACCCTAAAAAGAAAAGCCTTTCTGTGCTGTGCAATAGGCCTTCAGTTGGGCCAAATCTCACTTGTGGCACACAATCACATGTCCCACATGATGAAGGTGAATGTCCTACAACGTTTCTGACCTTACAGCTGGAGATAGAAGTATGTGCTGTGAGTAGTTTAAAGACTTTTAGCATCCCCACCATCTCCTCTGTTGCACACATCCAAGGCTTAAGTTGTGTCTGGGAGGCCTCAGGGAGGGCCACTTGGTCCATCTCACCAACACTTACAGCTGGTTCGAGGTCCTGGTGCCTCTGTGCACTGACAGAGGGATGTGAAACTTGTGGTAGAGAGTTATCTTTGTGGCTGAGCTATGATGCTTTCTGCTTTGTTTAAATTGCCAAATTTGGTGAAGTTATAATCTTAAAATATCTATGTACAGTTGCACAGTAGAGGCTTGTTTGACTTCTAAGTTCTTTGTAGTAAAAGACATATCTTCATCCTGCATGGCTCGTACATCATCACCCCAGAGAAGAGGCACAGAGGTGTCATGGCTTATGGAAGCTCATGTGTCTGGGGTCACAAAAGAGGTGGCCAAGGAAAGGCTCAGTCCTCTCTGCTCCCCCCCTTCTGTGCCCAAGAAATGTGACAAAACCAAAGTAACTGGAGGCAGGAAATGAATCGAGCAGAGTTATGGTATAGTAAGGGAGATAATGAGAGGGAAAGAAGGGAGTAACTGGGAGAAGGAGAGGGATCCCAAATAGGAGGGCAGAGCTTAATTATGGTCTACATTTTTAGTCTATGTAGGTAGAGAGACAGGAAACTGCAGGAGAGCTTCCATGGCAGTTGAGATCAGTGGGATAACTGCTCTGAACGCGGGATATGCCTAAAATGACAGGTACTCTGAAAAATGAGGACTTGGAGCACTCATATTGTGCTTCTGAAATCATTGCATTTTTAATGATTTCAGCCTTAAGTTTTATGGCCTGTTCTCCATCTACAGAGTGAATGTAAGAGCATCTTCTGTCACAGCTGGATAGTAAAGATAAATCTTTGATGTTTATTGAGCATTAAAACTACAGTGAAAGCTCCATACAGAAAGCATTGAGGCAATTAATATTCCTGCTTTCCTCTGCATGGAATGGAGTTCAGTGGTTTCCAGAAGACTTGTATGTAAAAAGGTAATTGAAAACTCCCCTTATGCATATCCACAACAGAGATGAATTCAGGAATTTTAATCCTGGAATGGCACGATTTGTAGGTAAGGGCTTTGCAGCCTTAGAACTACTTTAATATCCATTGTTAGACAAAAGTAGACTAAGTGCTTAAAAAGAAACTGAATAAGATCAAAAGCTTTCTTTCTAGAAATAACTGCATTTTAGTAGGAAGACTTCCATAGCGAGAGAAGAGTTTCTAACTCCTTTTTGCCAGGGATGGATGCTACTATTTAACACTGCCACCACCTGAGATGCTTGTATACCATGTTTAGATGACTCTTCTAATTATTTAGATATTTGATCTGTTATCAGGACTGTAGCAGTTTAAAATGAATCTTGTTCTCTACCTCAAGTTTCCAGGTTTGTGGAGCATTTATTCATTAATATATTCTAGTGTGTGCATTTGTGCTATGCTATAGCAGTGAAGTAACAGATCTGAGAATGTCTTAATTCTTACTTGTCCTAATCAAATATTAAAATCTGACTGCTGTTAAGAAGCTGGATTTATGAACCATGATGTTGTTTTCCTCATTGCCATTTTTTAGATACAGGCTGATTCTTACAGATTTTTGTCTCTAGAATCACCTCTCCAGCTCTCGGTCACCTGTCTCCAAGAAGGTATCCATCTTTTTATATAAAAAACTAAGTTAATTACGTGAAAGAAAAAGTTAAAGGTACGGCCTGTGTGCATTCATTATGTGGGCAGAGCTCCTGGTTGCATTCAGAGCTCTGCAAAAGGAGCACAAGGCTTTGCCTTTCACAGCAAGAGCTTTTATGTATGTGAGTGAATAGAGCAAATTGCTATGAAAACCTGAATGCCCAGTTATGGAGTCACAACTTAGAGGTTAAATGCCAAATAATGGTGTTATTGATGTAAGATGGAAGAATTCTCATTAGTGGAAAGCAAGTGCTCAAACAAACCCATCCAGATTTTTGGTCTTTTTTGCCATACCCTCTTCCCTTTGTACCCATTTTGGCGGGTTTTTTTTCCCCCTTCTTCTGTCAGCATTTTTCATCTTTATTCATTGTTGCTTTCTATGCTTCTCCCTAGCAGCAGAAACATATTTACTGGCAAGCTGATCCCATCTGTGCTCCCGCGCTGTAAAGCTTCCCCCCGCCGTGGCACTGCATGTCTGATGGAGCTTCCTGCCATGGGTAGGAGCCTTCCAGAGTGCCAGGATTTCCCACCGTGGATCAGGGATCAGGTGGGCAGGGCGCCGCCGACTGGGCATGGCCTAAAAACAAAACAAAAAAAAAAAAAAAAAAAAAAAAAAAAGAGAGAAAAAAAGAGAGGGTGTGCAGTTTTTCTTGTGTAAGAAAATGCAATAATACCGTAATCATTTGTCGCCTGACCGTTCGCTGAAATGGAGGACTGCTGAACTTTTAATTTAATTGGGCCTCTCACGCTTGCACTGCTTCCTGCTCATGAACCAGAATATATGAGGACTATAACTCAAATATACACTAAGCTGTCCCTGCTGCAGTCTCATCCCTTGCAAATTAAGTAGGATCAGGACTCAAAAGAGATAACTAAGGAGACCGATGTCCTGGAGGAAATTACCGTGAATTACAAAATTATGGTTTCTCTCTTAATAAAAAATGAACTAATGCTCCAGTGTGACACTATGGAACTCTTCAGTTTATAAAGGTACTGTCTTTCAGGAAATATATATGTTAATCCAGCTGTCATGCATAAATTCTCATTTGGGGCCTGATCTAATTCCCATTGAAGTAGAGATGGACTCAATCTACTTAAATTTCTCCATGCAGTTTCACGGCTTTCCACTATCTTCATCTGTTGTATCACATTACTGTGTGTGGGTAGAGTTGCCACATTCCACCCATGACACAACTGTTTCAGTGGCAAGTGAAGTGATACGTGCATATGGTACACGCAGTCTTTACACAAACCGTATGCTTTCAGACAGCTATCTGTGTAATTGGGGGAAGTTTTAGAGGCTTCCTGAATAAAAATCCATTTGCTACATTATTAGAAGACGTAGAAAACTTTGTTTATCATTCCCATGACCTTACCTGTGGCATTTGTGGGACAGAATGAGTGATTTATTGTTTACCTTTTGTAAATTTGTAACTCAGATTAATTACTTTGAATAGCAATAAAATGGTTGCATGAAGATTTTGGAATTGATCTCTTTCATTTTATTATTTATTGCATCAAATCTTAGGCCTAAATTTTGCTTATATAACAGTAATTAACTTCACACAATTTCCAATTACAGTTATACATAGTCTTTGTGCTTCACATTTCCAAGATGTTGAATGTCCTCATTGCTGAATGTTTTGTATAGGATATCATTATTTATCTGAAGAATTTTGGCTGAGGACAGTGTCTAGTGGAAAAAAAACCCTCCAGAGAATTTATAAAGTACACTTTAATCCTGAGGCTATTATAGGCCTACTATTCTTTTTTTTTTCTTTTTTTCATTGGTGGTTACAAAAATAAATTACAAAATGACTGAATAAATTTAGCTGGTCCTTAAGCGTGGCTATTTCTATATTATCTGAATTGACAAAATACTTTCCTTAGGACATTAGGTTTGCAGAGAGGGGGAACAACCTAAATAAGTGTGGGCATGTATGTGTCTGTGAGCTGCTCACCATAGGGTGCCCCTGCAGCCAGAGAGGCCACGGTACAGATCCTTGGGGCTGTAATTTCTTTTTGAAGGCTTTGATGGCAGGCATTGGAGCTGAGATTATGAGACTGGAAGAGTTTTTTTTCCAAGCATGGGGAGCCCTCAGTGGGCTGAAGGGTATTCACTGCTGCAGAGGGGAGAGGGTGACTCAGTGTCTGCAGCTAAAAGGCTGCACCACGGAACAGCTCTTGCTCAGAAAAAAAGGTGAAAATCATTGCCTGCTTCCCAGGTGATCACTGCAGGTGACAGCAAGAAAATTTGCCCAATGTCTACAGCTGGTGTTTGGGGTGGCACATTAAGGCTTTTCCACTCCTCCTGAAATATTAGGCACTTTAAATAAATGCCTCCAGGAGGGGCAAAATGCCAAGTTGAACAAACCACTGATCTAACCTGCTGGTTTTTCCCTCTGTGTCCAGAATTGTTGGTCTGCAAGATTAAAAAAAAAAAAAGACCAAAAAGTTGCAGGATAAAAAAAAAATCATAATGTTTGAGCCTAATGCAGCAGGCTCAGGCTAAATCACATTTCCCAAAGTGTGGCTTTCAATATCAAGCCTACTCCTGAGGAACTGGCAAATGCTCAACGAGCACAACATGGAGACAACTGGCAGCCTGAGTCATTTTCGCATGTGATTGTTGAATGTGACAGATTGAGAATAGCAAGGAGTACGAGTTCATGCTATGAGAGTGAAGTAACCCAGCATCCTCTCGCTGGCTCGAGCCTGCAGAGATGTGGAGTGCTGCGGCAGAGAAATGCCACCGAGGCTTTGGAGAAATGGGTTTAGCACACATGTTATTTTCTTCCTTTGCTCATTTTTATTCCACCCTAGAATGTTTCTTTCTTCTGTTTACGGCAGATGGAAAGTAAGAGAAGAACCCTTGACACATGTTTGTAAAGCCTGGATTGACATTAACTTATTCCCCTTTTTACTTTTTCTCTGAGTACCTTTTGCCTTTCTACTTACACTGATGCTGTACTGGCCTTTTTATTCCGTGGTAGTTACTGCTCCAGCACATTGGCTGCACAGAAGCAGTTTCAGGGGACACTTGTTTATAGAAATGGTCCCTTCCAAACCAGCCTGGTGGGGTTTCCTTTCAGAGCAAACTGCAACAGGCTGGGGAAGTCCAGGGAAGTTACCAAAAATCTCTGCTGAAATCCAACCTTCTGTTGCGGCCGATCAGAATATTATAGCTTAGTAATTTATTAATTAAATGTAACTATGCTTTATTTTCATACGTGTTCTTGGAAAAGGCAACTTCTTCCCGATTTCTTACTCATAAATATTCAATGTGTGATCTCTGCCAGCACAGCTGAGCACATAGGCTGGTCTGTTTGGGACATGTCTGTAATGTGTCCTGCATTGAGCTGGTGTTTGGAGTCTGCTGCTCACCTCTATAACACTGTATGTGAGGAATTACTTCATTTAATCCTTGTAAAACAGTGTGCTTTGTTAATTAGTTGCAGAGGTGGTTTGAGGGTGTTGGATGAGAGGCACCATGGACCAGTGACATGTTGTAAAAGAAGCAGATATAAAGACTTTGAGATGGGTAATGTTGATGCCCAGGGCCCTTGCAAACACAGAAGCCTCTGCACAGGCCAAGAAAGATAAAGGTGAATTTTTGATCTGTCCAGAAATGTTTTCATTCTTTTTCTCCTGTGTGTAACCATGTGTTCAGGATGTATGTGGTTCTGGTTAAAACAATTGGAAAGAAACTCCTTTCGTCCTTTAATTCTCTATTTGTCAAGACTTTGGAAGATGATAATTCCTGGGAGCCCTTTGGCTGCAGGGAATGGTGAATACCTGGACTGATTCCACTGGTCTCCATTTTGTTCTACAAATAATTATAGGTAATACATTAACACAAGAAGCTGCCTAATGTGCTGGGCACGCTCTGTTTGCTCACCACAGCAACAGAAAAGGATTAAATGCATTCTTTGTGTTCGTGAGCTCTGGGCCGTTATTCTTGCCAGCCCGAGGTGATTTATTGCTCCAGATCTGAATTGCCAGTCCCCGGTGGGGACGTGTGGAAGTGAAGTGACCTGTGCAGGAATTGGTCTATTTAAACCCGTATTTACTCGGTGAATCTTTTGCTTTCACGGCTGTTTGTGACAGCAGCTGCCCGTCAGGGATGAGTCAGCGGGTGATCATGGACCCCAGGAGAGCACCCAGGACGTCTGGAGCTGCCACTGCTGCTTTCTCCATCTTGGTACCTCCATGTCTGTGTATGGATCTGACATCACAGGAAACTGCTCCAGCCTGGGCACCTTTCTGACCTTCCCTTTAACCTCATCTCCTAATTCCCTCCTCAGTGCTGCTTTTAATTGATCAGAATTCAACAAAATGTCAGATTTTTCTCTCTTGGGTGACTGTTGCCCCTGAGCTCCCCAAGACTGGCCCTGCATGGACTGAAGCTGCTCCCGATGTCCTGTGGCCAGAGTGGACAGGGAACTGCGGAGGGACTGTGGGTGCCAGGCCCTGCTGGGGCCCCTGCTCTTCCAAATAATGGACAGCAGGTGGTAGCACATGTTCATTTCATCACTTTTTTTTTTTTTTTTTTTTTTTTTTTTTTTAAAGAATTAGGCTTTGCAAAGCTTTTTCTGATTTTCTAAAACGGGGTGAGGGTGGGAAAGCTGCTTCCAAAGAGGATGAGCCCCTGGCTTGCTTCCAAGTTTTTCCATTTTTGCACCTGGCTTGCTTCCAAGTTTTTCTGGTTTTCCACGAAAGCTCAAGCCCCTCCCACTCTGACATTTCTAGAGACACTTTTCTTCCGTGGGCTCCTTGGCCGTGTAACCGAAAGAGCTTGTCTTGTCTTGACTCTGCAATCCGTGTGGGATAATTTCCCTGCGGAAGCGCACAGGTAGTGCTGAGCAAGCAGAGCACCGAGGCTGGGAACAGCAGCGAGCTCCAGCAGACTCTGTGGACCTGAATTAAAGCCGAATTAAACCGGTTGCATCAGCTAGCAGGGCTGCTGGAAGGAAACACTCTCTTCCAGCCTAAAATCCTCCGGAGGGGTGTGAAGTAGCCAGGGCAGCGTGTCAAACAGACAGGGTCTGGCCACTTGGTTGAGTCCATCCTCCAGCTGGCAGATAAACCATACAGATCCCTCTGCCCTGCAGGCTGGGCATCCACAGGAGCAATGGAAGCTTTTTTGGACAAATGTTCCTGCAAGTTTTGTGATAAGACAGTGCTTTATGTTGGCCTGGTGAGAACGTCTGCGTGGGACTGGGCAAAGGCGCAGACGTGCTTTTGAAGAGCATCCAGCCCTGTTAATCCATATGTCAATAATACATTCAGCCCGTGATTTATTTAATGCAGACACTTTGTTTACTGCTGGCTTTGGAAATATTTCAGCTCCAATAAAAGTGCAAACTTGTTTGTTTTTTTAATAACTGGACTTCCATAATTAACTGACATGTTATGACAATCTACTGTGGCCTGAAAAGCAGAGCTCCAATCAGATGTCTTAAATGAAATTAAGGCAACCTAACCTCAGGTTTCTTGTTTGACTGGGTTTGTAATTGCTTTCAGGCTGCCCTTAAAGACGCCCACATGTGGACAACAACATCTGTAGTTTGGCCACTGGGATAACAACTGAGTTCTTTCCTCATCAGATCTGGGCCAGAGCACAGCTGACAAGTGCCAGGAGGCTTAACCCTCCTACATGGCCTGTATTTCCAGGTGTAGCTGGTTGTGTAAGAAATGCTATACATCTAATCTCTTATATTTTTATGTATAGCTGGGAGAGCAGAAATGTCAGAATTTTATGCTATGGTCAGTGGATGCTGTCACAGGAATAAGTGATTGAACTTGGCTCTGCTTATTCTGGACTTTTTAGGTTTTTTCAGGATTGAACTATAAGCCTACTATAATTAAATTGCATTTGAGCTTTTGATTCTGACGAGCCAGAACTTTTCTTCTGCGGCAGCAGGCTGGGATCCTGTTCCCAATTTAAATTTAGAAAAAGTAACAATTCTCCAAAGAGCTGGACAACCTTCCAAACTTTCCAGAACTTCTGTGTTTAAATTAGTTCTCAATACACTGTAGTCACTGTGTCATCTGTTTTTCAGTGCAAACCTGTCTCTGGCAGGTGCTTATTACAATATGTAGCAATATAACCTTTTCTTTCATTAGACTTCCACCAGTTAAACTTCATTCATTCTCATCTGTATAATCTAGATGAATTATCACTACAGTCCTCCTGTTTTCCAGAGCTGTAGTTGAGCCAAACCTCAGCTTTTCCAGAAAAGTGGATATTAATTTTGTGTCCCAGTCAACTGGTAAATCACATGATAACTGCAATAGCAAAAATGGTTTCTTAATGAGATTTCATGTTTCAAAGTTATTTTTTGTAAAGTTTACAGAAAAAAAAAACAAAAAAACTTGTTAGTAAACCATCCTATGAAAGCCACATTTGAAGTGGAGAACAAGGGGGTTTGCTAGTGATGACTTATTTGTTCTTAAGTGAATGTAGAAGTAGTAACTGATATGAAGTTACTGGTCAAACTTAGCCAAATTTTGACATGTAATTGCAACATGCTGCTTCTGAAGGGTGGTGTTTGCAGAAATATCAGAGTTTGTAAGTAAAATTCCCTTCAGGACAGGAGGATAGGAAAGCTCTGGGAACAAGTCCTAATGCAGACTGGGTGTCCTGCCAGTAACCTTCACTGCAGTGACGTGGGAGGAACCACCCGTTGTAGGAGTGCAGATGGCTCACGCTATTAGAGATGTCCCCGACAGCTTTTTATTATCTGATTTCATTTCTGGTCAGCTCTTTATTATCTGATTTCAGTATGGCAGGGAACAAGCTATTAATTGGAGAAGGGGTGTGGATGTGCAGGGTCATGCCCAGCTCTGTAAACAGGACCTAAAACCTGAATCTCCCCTCTGTCTTCTTGTACCTGGGGCTGATGGCACTGGGGGCTGGATCAGGGTCCAGGACAAATTCCTTCCTTTAGAAGGTGTCTTTTGTCCCTCTCAGCAAAAGAATCCAAGTTGTGAATAAACACTAGCATGGAGGTGGGACTGGGACAATCTGGTTTTGCTTAGTGGTGTAAATAATTTTGACTTTGTTTCTAAGTCGTGACTTTAAAAAAAAAATAAATATAACTACTCAGAGACAAGTCAAGAGGCTTCATTCAGGAACAGAGGCACTTCAGTCTGAAAGTCTGGCTGAGCTCATACATGTTTTTCCTGATTTGGGAAGCTCTGCCATCCAACCCCCTTGGTGGAGGCTCACATGGTGCAATACTTAAATGTGTCCCTTGACTGCCATTTGATGCTGTTTTCCAGCCAAAGTGAGAAAGTGTGCATGCCTTGAGGATAAAGTGATGCTTCACTTAATTTTGGCAAAGAACACAGTGTTCATATCATTACTGATGGGTGAGCAGGTTAAAGGCTGTCTCCTTCTCTAGCTTAGCAGAGCTGTACATCAGCTCCAGCTCCCTGGTGGGATGTCAGAGGGTCGGTTCTTTGGCTGCTGGCCAGGACAGCGATATCTCCCACACAGTCCTGCTGTTAGATATACACAGAGGCTGAGGAGAACATAGTAATCAAAGCAACTCCACCCTATATGGTGGAGATACAGGACCCTGATGGGAGATTCCCAAGGAAAACTCCATTAAAGGTGATAAGAATCCAGCAGCTGACCTTTGATGTGTGCAGGTTTCAGATGCAAAGGGTTTAACTTAAGGAAATGGTAAATCTGGTGTGTTCCCAAGTGGATCTGAACAAAGGCATGCTGAAAATGTATTTAAAATTTTACTATAGATTTTTGGGGTTAGTATGGTCCAGCCAGAGGGAAAGGTTTTCCTTTTTGTGAGAGGATGCTGTGACCAGTTCCCCTACAGAGGCCAGATCCTGTGAGTCATGTTTTGATAGAAAAAAGAGCTTCTCAGCTGAAGCTTTTCCCGAAGAGACTCAGACCATACCTGTGTTTTTCTCATCTTAAACAGCTTTCATTTCAGTGTTTGTGGTGCATAGGTGATGCCTGTGGTGGTCAGGATTGTTCAGGGTATTTTATTCTGTGCATTTTTCTAGCGTACACCCCTGGAGGCTTGTACAGCCTGAGGGAACACACTGGCCCTGCTGCAAACTGTATCTCCCCAGCACAGAAGTGAATGAAGAAAATCAAATTACAATGCAGCAGGTGAAGTACTGGCTCATCACCACGGGAGTGAACCTTCTGGCTCATCACCATGGGAGAGTTGGAAGCGAAGGAGGAGCAGCCCAGGCTCAAGGGGGAGTGGAGGTGATCAGCATTCAGGAATGCAGAGGGGAGATCTGCTTCAGACCCCAGCACTAACAAAGCCAAGCTGCAAAAATACCCTTTTTTTTTTTTTTTTTAATGGGAGATTTCAGGAATTCTGTTGGTTATCACTGAAAACCAGACTGCAACCTCAATCCTGCTCTCTCCAAGTGTGAGGATGTGTAGGTTCAGATCAAAGGACCTGGTTCATACTTTGTGTGGGCTCATCATGGCCCTACAAAGCATTTCAGTGCTTATGCAATGAATGTGGATAATTTCATTGGTCTCATTGAAACTGGTGGTGTATTTAAAATTAGCTGTTGGAGTGCTCTGCATAGTTATAAAGGCCTCTAGGAAAGAAAAAAGTGATTTAATGGAAAAATTCAAGCGCTTCTAAAAAAGAAACTTTTCCTTCATGCTGGACTGACTGAATTCAAATGAGATTTATCAGACTACCTCTTCAGGTCAGATAAAAAAACCCCAACCAGATAATTCAGGCTGAAAGAACATACTTTTAAAGCAAATTACTCCTTTTAGCATCACTTCCAGTAACTTTGTTAGTGACGCAGCGTTACTCGGTGCGTCACAGGGTGTGTTGGGTGTATTACACTGTATTATATGGTGAAAAATCATTCTCATTTGGCAAGAGAACTGTTTGACAGTATTTTGAAGGGCCTGTAGCTTGTTTGTAAAAGACCTCAGTTTTTCAACTGCTGCACAGAAAAAGTGATATTCCCTGTAACCAAGTTGTAAAAAACCCCAGACATTTCTGGGTTTAGCCCTAACTGGTTACTACTATGGGCAGATGTAAAAGCCTTGCTTTTGTTTGTTAGTTGTTTGGGTTTTTTTTGAAACATTAATGATTAAAAGGATTGCTTCATATTTTCAAATGCATTAAAACATAAAAAATGTTATATAAGATATGTCCTAATCCTCAGTTTTAATACAAATTCTGCCTGCTCTGTAGTGTCGGATCTATGCTGTTGCTCATGGAGATGACTGAATTGATGCAGATGTTTTCCTTCCTATATCACAAGGAACAGCTGAACACACAAATTCCAGCCGTTCTCAGTCAGAACTGATCGGTTGCCTCATCCATAGCTTAGTAATACATAGAAAGTAGATTTGAAACTGTTACAGAGAAGTAAGCAATTGTCATTTTTGCCTGCTTTGTAACCCAGACCACAGAATTCATCAGGAGTTTTCTGTATCTGCTCAGATGCTCTAGTCCAGCTACCAGCTGTGGGATAAAGATATGTGAGCTTCAATAAGTGTAACTGCAACCAGAAAAGAGGAGCAGGGTTGGGTGCTCCCCGGAGTGGCAGAGCTCTAGTTTGAACAAAGACCTGCACTGAATGCCAGCTCAAAGTCATCACTGGTTTGCCTTTGCTCACTGGGATCTGTTTCTTTTCTCTAATCAATAGCTGCCCTTATGGCATCATCTCAGTTGATTGAAACGGTGATGGCTCTGTTACAGATGGTCCTTGTGCACTTAACAATATTAGAAAGAGGACTGTAATGTGCTGTGTCTTTGGCACCATTCCCCGAGGGAGTTACTGTAACTCTAAGGGGCTACTCCTCACTTCCAAGCATCTACAAGAGAGGATCCTGGACATCTGTCTGTGGGAGACAGTGGAGAGGCTGAGTCAGAGAACAAGCAATTTAAAAAGAAATGGTACAAAACGATTTTCACTGTTTGCCTTCTATAAACCAGGTTGCCTGTGCCTTTGGTGAGGTGCCCCAGGATAGTTCCCTGGTGGGGTATTTTATGCAGGGTCCAGGAGATACTGGAGTCCCATTTCCAAAAACCACCAGCAGCAGGAGCAAGGCTGGTGTGCCCCATGGTTCATCTCTGCTCTAAGAGAGACATTGCAGAGCTCCCCCACAGAAGACATTGCACTCCTTAGGAAGTCCAGCTCAGCTGTGCCAGCCAGGAAGGGGATCTTACACAGATTACTGGATTTTCCACAGTCATTCAGTTGGTTGTAAGAACCAGGAAGGAAAAGCAACTCTGTTATCTCAGCTGCCTTTGCAGGGAAACTGGTTGGATTTTATGACCCTGTTTTGAGCATTTTATTACTTAATAGTAATTCCTAAGTTCTTCATTTGAATGTAAGATGATTTGGGGATGAATACAAACAGTCTTTCCTTTGGTTCTTACCTTTAGAGGTGTTTTGATTCATGCACATGTGAACACATCTGCCAGGGCTTTTGTAAACCAACACCTCCCTCTTCTGTCACTGTCCTCTGGTACCTGCTCTTGCCCTGCACTGTGGCTGCTCCAAACATGATATGGCTCTTTCTCATTGATGTAGAAGCTCCTTCTCCTGTGGTTCTCCCACTGGAAATTGCAGCAAGATAAGTCATCTTAATTTCACATCAACAGGAGTTCCTGCAATGTGTAGTTTTATTCTGATAATATTAGCCAGTCATTTGAGATTTTGATGGTTGCTTTCCCAATGGTATGAAGGTGTAAGAGAGGGAATTCCCTCTCACTCTCCAGTATGTACAAGAAGGGAGCACAGCACAAGGTCAGTGCTTGCAAAGATCCTGCAGAAAAATAATCTGAGAGTTTTGAAGTTATTTATGAAAATATTTTTAAATGGATAGTCATACAGGCTTGTAGTCTTCGTCCATTAAACAAGTCACTCATCTATAGGATGATCCCTTTTTTGTCCCATAGTACCATAGAAGTCAGCAGTGCCAGTGCCTATAGAAGATGTGCTGAATGGTGAACACACAGAAGTCTCAGCCTCACCTCCTCCAGAGCCTCCAGCAACAGCCCCCACTCTCTCTCAAGCTGGCTGGATTTAAACAAGTGACAAAGAGCAGGATTTTTCCTCCAGCCTCTGAGCAACCTTCCTTTTTTATGTTTGTATTTGTATCTGCAGGTGGTATCTGATCCATAAGACAAGTTAATTGAAAGCCTACTTTAATGATTAAAAAAATGTGGGAAATAGCTGGAGGGTGAAATATCAGGCTGGGATTATGAGACTAAAGCTATGTTTTACAAAGGAAAACCTTGTGCCTGGCAATTGTCCTTGTAATGTTGCAAGAGCCGGAGGCGTTGAATTAATTCCCAATACAGCTGAGTTCTAATTATCCAAATAGATCAGGGGACCCAGGAGCGATACATCCCCCACTAACGCTCACAAAGCCACTTCAAAGCTGTGTGTTGGTGTTCCCTGGGATGCTGGTGTGTGTGCAGACGCTGCTGGTGGTTCCTCAGTCAACATCATCTCATACCTCAACGACATACTGAATGATGCTCGGGTTTGTTGTTCTTAAATAAAGATGTGACATCCACTTATTGAGGTGATGCAAGTAGAGCATAACTCACACTGAGGTAATGGAGAGTGGGATACGAAAGAAAAACAGAAAAATGAGGTTTCTACAGGGAACCTTGCACTCTCTAGGCAATTTTCCACGTATTTTGAAGGAGCTATATTGCCAAAAGGACAAAACCAATAGTTCACTATCTGAGGGTTTATCTGTTGCTTACTATGGTGTCTCCATTTTCCTTCATTCACCTCTCCTGCTTCTTTGAGCAGAAGTCCGGGGGAGAAGGCAGAGCAGATCTGTCAGTGGCATTTCCAGTCTTATTGGCATGGGATGCCCACGAAGGCGCCAGAGGAACTAATGTTCCTGCCAGCAGGGGAGAGGGAAAATGCAGAGAGGGGTTATGGAAGGTAGAAGGGAAAGGAAAGAGAAACCACAGGACAAGAGTGCACATGCAGGTCTTCACTGGGGTGGTTCATTGACTGTACTTTGGGGGCTAAAATCTGAGGACCTCTGGCATACAGCATGACATTATTGCTAAAATAATCAGTCTGTGACAGGCTTGATTTAAAGCAGGGCAGAGCCCAGGGACTGGCTCACGTCACCGCACGTATTTTGTTCCATTAAGCAGCTTTCTGCTTGCAGAGCAACCATAATGGTCTTCTTCCCTGAAACACATTAATTGTCTCCCAGACAGGTTGTCCTCGAAGAGTCACGCTCTGGTGGGTTGCTCTGGCATGTTCACTGCGAGCAGTCGATATCTGAAATCCAGGAGAGGACGGTTTTCTGCCAGGATGAACATTTCTGCTGCAGTCAGGCTGCCCGGGAAAATCCCTTCAGCACCCAGAGGAAGGCTGTGGCACAGCAGAGCTCTGAAGTCACCCCATCCTGCCGACCTTCTCAGGGCAGGACATGTCCAAATCGAACTGAAGGTTATCACACTCATTTATTTTAAATTGACAGAATAGGGTGTGGTATTTTGGGCCATGGGTGGAACGTGGATTTTTGGGTGTTTTCCTGATTTATGATTGGAAATACTTAAAAAGCAATTTCTGTTTTGCAGAAGAATAGCTATGTCATCTTCCTGTGAATAACACAGGGTGTTCACATCTCCATGGCAATTGGATGTGATAAAAATAAACAGATGTTCTGAGCTTCTTCTACAAGAAAAGTCCTATAAAGGTCTGAGGTTTAGTGCTCCTGATGCACATGTATGCCTTTGCCTTCACATTTCTTATAAATAACGAGGTCCGCCATGGGGCACACTACAACTCATGGGAGAGGCAAATATAAATCTGAAGAGAATTATGGCTGGAAAAATTTTCATTAACTTTGTTTTAAATATATCGGAGAAGATTTTAGGAATAAGGCACTTGACTCAACATGCCTACCCTTTAATTCCGTCTGTCCTAATCCTGTCTTCAGCTTTCATTTTGTACCCTAAGTCCTTTCCTCTTTCAGAAATGAATAGAGGTAGCTCTCAAATTCCTCAGGCTCAATCTCTTTCTCTCCACAGGCTGCAGTACAGCAGTCCCTTAAGGAAGAACACTTGTGCTAAACAGCCTCCTGCCCAGTGCAGGCGTGTTACCTTTTACCATCATGTTTCCATGGGGGCACACACACACACACACACACACACACACACACACACACACACACACACAAACACACACAAACACACAGACACACAGACACAGACACACACACACACACACACACACACACACACACACACACAAACACACACAATTACAGGAAGCCATAAGAGACCACAGCAGTCAAATGGATTTGAGCCTTTATTTGAACAAACGTCAGAAATTGTTGACCTTCTTGGTGCAGCTGCAGAGCCCTTCTGCCTGAGCCAGCTCCCGTGGGGCTCAGGGCGGCTCAGGGGGAATTTTGGGTCTGGGAAGGTGCTGTGGAGGTTTTGGGCTGTGTTTGCTCCACGGCCAGCGGCGATGAAGAGGGGGGAGCGTTGCTGTCTAAGCCAATTTATTCTTGTTGACATTTCACTGATGCCTGAAAGCCCAATACGAGAGTGTAGCTGCTTAGTGCTTCCTGCTGCCTTTGGCCTCACACACATGCTGCTTTCCCTAAAGGCTTCATGCCCTAAATTGATGAAGCAAAGGGGAGCGTGGGGCAGTGGGGAGAGCTTCCCCCTGCCTGGCAGGTCTCTGTCTGTGCTGGAGCAGCACCAAAGCCTCCTGACTCCCAGCCCAGCATCTCATCCACGGCTTTTCTTATCATTTTTTTTACATTCTTGAATGCATTTGATGGACTGCAGCTGCTGGAGCACCGCAGATCTGGCGAGAGGTCCTTGCTTGAGGATTAAAGTGTAAATAGAATATTTTTTTGAGAGTTAGCCCTGCTCCAGTGAAAAGCCTGAGGGAGGAATGGTTCAGAGCCTGTTCTGCACATCCCAGCCTAAGTGACTGGTGACACACAGAGTGTCCACTAGTTTTGGGAGTTGTCAGATTTTCTCTCACTTCATAGAAAATTGTAGAGAAGAGCGTTTTGTCCTTGAAGAACAATAGAAAGTGGTATCGAAAGTAGGTTCACCACACTTTCCATCTTTTTGGTACCCTTTAATTTCAAATACATTGTTCCAAGTTGTTTTTTGCTGAAATAATTATAAGGTGTTGGAATTTATCATCTTCTTGGATGACAGCCATACCTGGAATAAAGCACTGAATAAAAGCCACGTTAGCAGTTGGCCCTGGGCTGGTTCCCACTGTGAGCCAAGCCCTCTCTCTGGAGCTCAGCTGTATGCAGTTGGCAGTCCATTTATTTAAATGCTGTTAAAACACCTAAGTATTTTTTCCCAGGAATTCGATGAAATTCAGTGCAATTAATTTCTGCATTTTCTAGCAAGCAGTTAGATTATTTTTGTTCCCCATTAGCTAATAAAGCTCTTGAGATGGAAAGCTGCTTTTCTGCCTCAGTGAAGCGATATTAATATTTTGCTCTTAAAAAGTCAGCATTCATCTGAGGGTCACAAAACATTTTGCAAAGGTGGATGAATATATGGGTTGGTATGTACACATATATACATATATATATATATATATATGTGGGCCATCTGTCACAGGCTTTTCTGACACAATTTGTTGTCTCTAACTGCAGCCACAGCTGGTTCCGGCTGGGGTGAAAGCTGACCCTCACCAAGGAAATGTCCTAACTTCCAGACCTCCAAATTCTTTAGAGTAGTTTAAAAAGTTTGAAAACATCCATTCGGTCTCTTTTCCCCTCTACTTCCATAATAGAAAAAAAAAAAAACCTGGGAAATTTCGATTATGCTAAAAAAAAAAAACAACAAACAAAAAACCAAAAACACAAGTGAGCAAATAAACCCCTTCAGCTCAAATTGGCTGGAAGATTTATGAGGGTGAGCTGGGGGGAGCTAATTTTCTTGGACAGTTTCAATTTCACTTCTAAGCTCAAAGAAAATAAATATTGAAGCCTCCATTGTTTTTTGTTGAATGTAATGGTGTTTTCTAACCAACCCTAAGTCTGAAAAAAAGAAGCAATAACTAATGTGATCCAAGCTTGGGTGCCAAGGAAAATCCTTTCTGGCCTGGGTAAGAGACCAGTGAGCTCTGGGCAGGCGCAGGAGCATGGGGAAAGGTCAGGGCAGGATTTCTAGAAAGACTTTTTCCTCTCCAGGAAAACTTGATGGGAGGCCCATCAACCCTGGATCTTTTCCCTTTATCCAACCAGTAATTCAGGCTCTCAGTCCCCAGTCAAGTGCCTGTCCCTCTGGCAAATCCTTTGGCCCCTGTCCTCAGTGTCAAGGGACTGGTTCCCCTTTGGTTTTTAAGGGCTAAGCCTTTTCACACTGGCTTGGGAGTTTTATCCTCTCCTGCACTGACCCTTACTCTCCTCTCCTCTCCCTGTTCTTCCTATCTTTCTTCTTCTTCTCCTCTTTCTCTTCTCTCCTTGCCCCTTGTCTCTTGTCCTTTGTCCCAGTCCTATCCTGTCCTGTCTTCTCTTCCCATGGAGGCAGATTTGCCAGGGAAGAGGGCCATGAACAGACTCTCACTCTGGAGCCAGGAGGTATCAGTCTCATTTGCTGGTGACGTTTTGAGGGAAAAGTCTCATGATTCTGCCTGATGTCAAATGACGAAGAGTGACACTCTGATACAAAATTGTTTCCAGTTGTTTTCCAGCAAGTGAAACGAATCCAACCCAAACCATCCCTTATTCCCCCTCCTCACCCACCCGGGAGCAGATGAATTGCACAATGGAGTGTTCAAAGCTGAGTGGTTTCTAAAGTGAGAAGATAAGGGGATACATCGTATTTAATTACGAAATCAACAGAGTCAGCTTAGAGATTTAGACTTATGAGCAGCTGTGAGTTTGGAAATAAAACAGACCTCCTTCAAAATACACTTTAAAAGCCTTTGCCAAACATCTATTCTTATTCACCTTTCAGTGAACACTGGCCTTTTTAATTAAGAAGGGAGCAAATTTCATTATTAGGAACTTCTGACTGTCAGTAGGAGAAGAAACATCTGTCCTGTGTTAACTAAATTTTCAGGAGGATTTTTTTCCCTTAAAAATACCTCTGTTTTATAGGCTTTAGCTTTATTAATACTATAAATGCAATAAATTTTATCAATTTAAATATCCACAAAAATGAGCAATTCACCTGACTTTTAACAACCATGGATGTAAGACCTGTAAGAGAAATCTTTATGAAATGTAGTGAAACTTTTATGAAATGCAGCTCATTTCCCTCTTCAAGATTCAACAGTCAACACCTTCCAGGGCATATCCTAAAATGGAAAAAAAGTCATGTACCATAGCTAAGAAAACAAAGGTTATAAATATTGATCAGTTTGGAAAACAAGTGGTTCTTTTGTGTTTGATCCCCATTCTTCAGTGCTGGGGAACTGACTCAAATGACTCTCATCCTCAGTGAAGATGGTCATTGTCTAGAGTTGAGGAGAGGCTTCAGACTTTCTGGATAGCAGCACATGTTGCTACATATGCACAAAATACCTGGCTTGGATATTTTATTTAGCTTGGTTTGTTTTCCAGTTTCCATTGAGGCCTTGGAACTGGCCTGTTTTTCACACCTGAGACTCACAAAAGGTCTGTAGATCAGTGCTGGACACGAGGGAAGGGGCAGGAGGTGGCTGGCAGGGAAAATGATACCTTCTGAGTACAAAGGGTAATTATTTATGTACCCAAAATGTCACTTGCTGAAGCAGTGGTTGGAACAACAGACCAGAGGACTGAGAGCTGTTTCATGGAGAGGGAATGGGACTCCTCCAACAAGTGTTGCACTCGTGGGTGGAATTTCTAAAGCAAGTGGAGCCACTGCTCTGCCTCTTGTCCCAGGGCCCTGACCCAGAGCCTGCTGCAGCCAACAGGAGTCTTTCCATCAACTGGAACACACTTGGAATGGAATCTGAGCTACAGAAACACTAGATCTTGTGCACAGAAAAATAATTAGAAAAATTCAGTTGGCTGCAGTTGTTACCAACTTGCATGTTTGTGGATTTGTCTGGCCGGACACATGGTTAGAAGAAAGAATTAGGACTGCATACAGATCCCCCTAGAGAATTAGCTTCCCTTATTTCTATCTGACCAAACCATCAACCCCAACAAACATCTTGACACCAGACTCTTTACTAAGATGTTTGCTAATCTGCAATGGAAATGAAACTAGAAGGGCCAGACTCCATTGCTAAACTGGTAAGGGAGGAGTGGGCACGTATCAGGGGCAAAAAGCTGTTTGAAGAACTCTAAATAAATCCACCTCATCCACAAAAATCTTTTTGCTGGGGACACACTCAGCCATTTGGGGTTTAGGAGGCTGGGATCCTCACTCCTGTTTGGCCGTGAGCCCGCTGGGTGATCTGGGCAGGTCACCTTTGTTCTGTGTGGTTCATTGGAGGCACTTGAATTATTCTGCAATTAGATGTTCCTGGCAGTCCAGATGCTCCACAGCTATTGGATTTTTTTTTCCTTCACACTTCTGGGCACGCTATAGAGAAATCTTGCATAACAGAGACTCTGGAGGCACAGGCAAGTCAGAAGCAAATCCTGATGTCGGAGTGTCTCCAAACCCTCCCTGCAAACCTGATACTTCTGCTGACAGATCTTTTGTTCATGCCCAGTTTTACTCCCACTTAACCCGCCTTTATTCCATCTATTGGGAGAAATGGTTTCTTGCCGAAAAAAAAAAAAGAAGAGAGTTAGTGTATGATAAAATAATGAGGGTGCCAATGAAGCAGCCCTGAGTCAGAGAGCCCCTGAGTCAGGGAGTGCATTGCTCACCGTGAGTTCAGCCTGACTTCTGTCCATGCACTTCCTTGCTTAGGATCAACCTGAACATGAGCCAGCACATCCACACTGTGATTAATGGAGATTCACCTGCTCATGCTACACTTGGGTTTGCCTCAGTATTTACATGGCTGGTAAAGATCCAGTTGCCTGGGTTTTTTACTTTTTGGTTTCTGGTTTTTTTTTTTTCACTTGAGCTTTGACAAATCACAGTCAGGAGAAATATTAATCTAAAATGTGTACGCTGAACCTTTGTTCTCCTTGAGCCAATGAGAAGCTGTGATTAATTTTAATCCTTTGAATGTTCAAATGCAAATCCAGAAATCTGAATTAATGTATTTTGCTGGCATCACTAAAGGATTGTGAAACAGGAAATTGAGAGCACAATAACTTAAACAAAAGCTTATGAAGAAATAATGGCAGTGGTATGGGTAATGAGTCAGAGTGAAGGCTGGGCTGTTCAGAGAAGCCTGTAAGAGTGCAGTACCAGTTTGGTGGGATTTGGGGACCTATTGCCCCTTAAGTTTCTGGAAAATCCCAGCCTAAAGCAGTCACTAACATTTTATTGCAAGTTTATATCTTCATAGTAAAAATTCTTAATAAAATTAGCTTTCCTCTGACCTCGTGCTGAGTCCCAGCAAGGGCCTGTGCCTGTGGGTATTCCTGGAGTCTATTGTCTGCAGCAAATTTGTGTTGCACGGGAGGAGTGGAGACAGTCTCCCTCATCACACCAAAGAGGTACTGTGATTTAATTGCTTCTTGTTAGTGGTGCTGGGCAGCAGCCTGCGAAAATGCAAGATGTAAAATGTATTTGGTGGCTTTGATCCTGTTAATTTGGGTTATGCATTGCCAATTGATCTCTAGTGTCATTCATCATATGAAAAAGTGACATAAATATTATTTATACATGATGGTTACCCTACTAAATTACTTACAAAGATTTAATAGGTGATAGATGTTTCCAAGAGGAACAGGTGTCACAAGTGAGCACGGTCATATGAGCAATAAATAACAAGTTATAAAAGATTAACTCAGTAACAACAGATTAATCATCATTAACCCTCTCTGGAATATTTATAATTGGGATCAGATCATTAATTTTCTGCCTACAACCACCAACAGGTTAACCAGCCACTTCCGAGCCAGTTACTGAGCTACACCTCTGGAGCTCTGATCCTAATCCTGATCCTGATCCCGGCTGCAATCCCGTGGGGGTGGAAATGATGTTGCTCCAAACTCTGTGAACTGGTGCTCCTGGTGCAATGCAGCTCCTCTGTCATTACCATGAGCAGGGAACGTCATCCCACTAATGCACTCCTAAAAATACCCAAAATATTGACTAGCCTGTGCTACTCAGGTCCAGGGGGAATGAGTTTGGGAGTCTGTAATGTCTCTGTTTCTCATGCTGCCAGTCTCTGCCGTCTGTTGTAGTCTGGGATTATGTCTGAGCCTGTGGAGCTAAGGAATTGTGTGTGAGAGTGTGTGTGTGTGTGTGTGTGTGTGTGTGTGAGCCACTGCCGGAAATTCAGCATCTGGAATCCATTGTGCCACAGTCATCCCGAGCTGAGCTGGAAGCCAAAGGAACTTCAGACAGCATAGGCTCGTTTTCCTCCGTGCTTGTGGGATTTTTAAAGCGCGGAGAAAACTCAGAAGAAATCAAATCCCGACATCTCTAATCCTCACAAGTTGACTTCACATTCTTTGCTTTTAAGGGTCAAATTGTGACCCTTGTTCAGGAGTTGAGGAAATGTCCCTCCTCCTGCCCTTTCCAACAGCACCCACCATCCCAGGCACACTGTGCCCACAAGAAGCCAGCCAAGGAGAGTGCTGGCCCTGGCTCCACGCTGCCTGGGAAGGATGTGCAGATTCATTTCACCTTTTACACCACTCACAAAGGAGGTGGAAAACAGCCTCTCCAGAATGCCACGTCTATCTCTGCGCTAGGCATCATCCCTGTGCTGTCTTGCCTCCTTGTTCCCTTGGGTGAAAACAGCAGAAAGAAATGTGGAGAGCAGAGGGAGGAAGAAGGTAGAAAGGGTGGATGGCAGGCTGCATTGTGCAGGTCCTCAGGAAGGACCCTAGGGACCCCCAGTTTATCCTGAGGACCCTCCTCTGCCTCCAGAATGCCAGCAGCACACAAGGACTTTTACCCCTTTGGCATCGCTGAGCTCAGTTTTGCTCTATTTTAGAGAGAAGTTTCTCTCTGAGGTTTTCAGAGGCTGGAACCTGACACCTCTGTGCTGCAGGAGGCAGGAGCCAGAGCGTGGATTCAGCAGCCATTCCTAGAGGCTGGTGCACACACCAGGGCACTGGGAGAGGAGCATCACCCACTGTGGCTGAGTCTGTGGTACCTGTAGGGCTAAAGAACAGCTGCCACCTTTGTGGCACATACTGCAGGGGTTTACAGTGGCACAAATCTGGGAATAAATAATTCACCTTTTGGCACAGGTAATGCCACAATATGTGGTGCAGTTACTGGGATTTTTTGCTTGTTGGAGGCTATTCCAAAACCTCACTGCTCAGACAGTGCCAGATTCTGAGCCTGAACTGGTCTGTGGTCAGTTAACCTCATCTGTTCCCCTGCCAAAATTGCTCTCAAATAGCTCTTCTCTCTCACAGGCATTATCTTTCCAAGTATTTATAGAAATCAATCCCTGTCCATTCTCACTCGAGTTCACTGAGGATGTCACTTCTCAATATCTGTCTTTGGGGAACTCTCCATGTGACGTGGGCAGTCAGTGGTTCCTTTTTTCTGCTGCTGATTTGCCATTTCCTTTTTCCGTGCAAAATCAGTGTTTTTTCTTAGCTGAGGCAACTATTTTATCACCAGTTCCTTACTAATAGCCATTTCCTCCAGTTTCTTTGATTTTCCAGGTGATACCTAGCCAAAGTCTTTACTGAAGTCTTGCTAAGTGAGATCTACCACATTCCTGCTCTTTAGGAAATGAGATACCAAAGAAAGATTCTGTTAGTATAACCAGTGTTACCTTTGATAACTTGCAATATGGGTTCATCCTGTTTTTCTTCATCTGAATGTGGAATGACACCTCAGGCATACTCAGGTGCTATAATGGTTATTCCTTGTATGAAATGCAGTGATTAAAGTTGGAGATTTGAAGGAGAGAAATGTGGGCATCCTCCAGAAGATAGATAAAACATCAGGAAATAAGGTTTGAAGCAAAATGAAAATGCTTCAGTTGTTAAATTTAAGAAAATCCTCCTTTCTGTTGGATTGGGGTAAGCAAAAACAAAAAAAAATCTGTGTTTGTCCTTTTAGGTTTTCTTTTGATGCATGACACATGCCAAGGCTTGTGAGTCTTGACAGGGTAAATGAAACTGTAGATTAGATGAAGGAGACCCTCCCCTAAAATCCATTATATTCATCCATTTCTCACACTTTTTCTGGTCACCTTTCCCTCCCCTCTCTGGTGAACTGCCAAGCTGGGGGGTTTGGTGCCAGCTGAGCAAGGAGGAATGCTGCAATGGAAAACATGAATGCTCTTACTTCAGAACAGTAAAATAAGCAGCAGGAGGCTCTGCCCGTGTCTGATGGGGGTGGAAGGAACATGATCTGTCCATCACTGGTCAGAGCTGCCTTGTGCCAAAGAGATGGAAGAGAACCAGATCCAAGCCCCAGGAACCATGTTGGGTTCACTGTGGGCCTTGGAGGGCTCAGCACAGTTTTGCCAACCTGATATAAGTTAAATGGGAATGTTTTCTGTCTCTCTTGCCTGCTGCTGCCTGTGCCAGTCACTCTGGACATCCTGTAACACAAGTCACTTGGTGCACAGCGTTCTGGCTCCACAAAGCCCAGAGAACTCTTTCTCTGTAGGTACAAACCAAGGTTTGCTCATCTGTGCTCTTGTGTACTGCTCTTATGTCCTACCTCATGTGCCTGATGGCCAGTAGGAACTGCCCAGGTGTCAGGGCTGAATGTCACTCTTCTTCAGAGATGTAGGGGAAGGCACTTCTGCAGTGAGGTCTGAATCTGGCTGGTTGTCCTCTGGCTTTGCCATATGACCACATCCAAACCCTGTGCTGCATTTGACCAGGACAGATTAGCTAAGGCTGAATATTCTTAGTGTCTTAGGAAACCAAATAGTGTCCTGTTACAATCTTATGCTTTATTACATTAAAAAAACCACAGTTGTAGGAGTAAAATTCCCCCCTGCCAATGTCCCAAACTGACTTAGTGATTCAAATATTCCTGAGCTATCAGCTCCCTTGATCCTGCCACAGAATTTATGCCAAACTCCAGCCAGCAAGTGCTCACTGAGGGATGTTTGAACCGAGAAAGCAAATAAACCCTGGTGCATTCTGAAGCGATGCAGATTTTCACTGCCTATGAGCCTTGACAACATACATTATGTCTACATTCAGCAACAAATCTGTTATGTCCTGGCCTCAAAAACATGCCACAGATGCAAGTTACAGAAAAACAGCTGCTACAAAAAAGGGATGTGTAAGTAGTTACCACCAAAAAAAATCCACAAACCTAAACAAATGTGAACTACAATAATGCCTCACTGCTTTACCAGAACAGAGAGAGCGAGTCTGGTTTAGAAGAGAAATGATGCAAAGCACCGATCTCCAAATCAGGAACAGCCCAGCAAGACCTCTCACAGGAACAAAAGAATTAAAAATAACAGAAGGGGGAAAAAAAGGAAAAAAAAAACCCTCACTGTTACCCTGAAAACATTTCCTGATGAAACCCCTTCCACGCTGGCACTGCAGTTGTGGTGCCTCCAGCAGCACTGCTGTGAGCCTGTGCTTATCACGGGCTGATTGCATCACACTGAAGGAGATCTCCTAGATATGGCCTTCAGTGCACAACCCCAATTACTAAAATGCAGAATTCTAATCAACCATACAGTTATGCTTTAGGAGAAGCAGGTAGATCTGACATTGAAAAGCCGGGGGTTTTGATTTGGCCCCAATGAATATTGCCTGCTGCAGATTCAGGCAGGAGTTACTGGTTTACATGAAATGCCACGTGAATGTGGGACTAGAAATGAAGTGGGCCCTCAAATACACAGAAATTGGCCATTTTTAATTTATAGACTCCCTCTTTGAGCAGCTGCAATGGACATGGTCAGCTGTTGGCCATGAAGTCATGTGAATGGAAAACAAATGCAAGAGAATGAGCTCTTAGACACTGTATCTAGTAAATGATAGATCTTCAAAGTGGGATAAGAACTGGACTGTACAGAAATTCATTGTGAATCCTTATTCAACAGATGGTGTATTCTGAGTCTTGGGTCTCAAAATCTTAAAATGTAGCCAGCTATTTGTACTCTTGGCTTTTATATTTTCTTTAATTACTTCAACCCTTGTCTCTCAACAGACATTTCTGTTACAAGCTACTCCAGGGACTTCCCAGCTCCATTCCTGGAGTGGTAGTAGAGTCTCAGACTATATTTGGATATTGAAGTTTCAGGGTTGACACTATACACTAATTTTTCTTTTGGTCTCTGCGTGGCATATTGGACTCTAAACATTTTGGCTTCTTCCACTTTAGAAATCAGAGGGCATCTGCCTCTCAGCCATTAATGCTTATGTGCTGAGGAGCTTTCTGCTCAAGTCCTTGTGGGCACATGGAATTTACAGAAATATAAAAAATAAAATTCCATGTCACATTTTCTCCTGCCTGTCTACCACACTGTAACTCTGTAATTGCTGAACTCTTTGTCATATAAAAAGAAGAGCTTATGAAAATTCAGGGGAAAGCTCCCCAATTCCCTAAAGAACCAAAAATGGGAACAGCATATTCTGAAAGTTCATTCTCAGCAGCCAAACTCTGATCCAACACAGATGTAGTTGAATACTGTAGATTATCATTTTATATATTGTTTCTCTTGCTTTATCATTCTCTACATTTTTATGGGTTGGCCACATCTTGCTTCATGTACAAATGTAAATACAAATGCAAATGAACACTGTTGTACAAAGTCTTTTTCTGATACCAATAATGGGAAGTTTCCATCCCAGGGTTAGTGCACAGCATACCAAACTGCACTCTCCTGACTTTTGAGTATTATACTGTTTCCTGATAATAAAAGTATGCAACCCCAGTTTATTGCTCTCCATTTAACAAAGGAAATCAATGTTTATTTTGTATGTCTGAAAAGTACAAACTCAATTAAAGGAGTAACAGATGAAATACTGACTCAGGAGCTTGTACCCACACTTAATCACACATGGGGGAGAAACCCCCCCGTGGAAGATTGATTGTGCTGCCCATTGAGAATGGTGTCAAAATCCATTAACTTCAACAGGAACAAGAATGGGCCAAATCTCCAAGTGCTCTGTTGGCCTCTCCAGGCTTATGGTTGGCAAGAAAATTCCGGCATCTGCTGTAGGATCCTGACTTCTGCTGCACATGCAGAAATGCTCTGTCCAGAACAGCCCACATCTATGCAGACCCCCTGCTGCAAAGGGCAGCTGGCTGGATCCGGGTACCCAGCGCTGCAGAGCTTGGATCCCACAAGGAATTCATCCATCCTTTTGGTATTAATTTTTCTGTACTTGAGCAATACCCAAGAGTGGGCAAAGGTCACAGCTGAAATGGCAATTTGGTTGTGTATTTCCCATGTACAAATATGGCAAGTTTCAAAGCTCCCTAATGTCAGTTATTTAAAATATTGTGACAAATCTTAACCAGGGCTCGCTCTAGCAGCTCCAGGTCTGATTTTTAACACATGAAAAACAGAAGTCTTTTTGCTGGGACAGACTGAATCTTCAGCATCGTTGTTGGTAAAGCTGAAGTCCCTGACACAATATTTCAGTTGTGTCATTTTCAGTGTCATTTACGCACAGCCACTTCCAGATGAAAAAGACATTAGATAGGGGAAAAAAACCCCACTCTTGGGTGTTGTAACCATGAGGGCGACCTGTTCCACTTCCCTACTACTGATGCCTTGCGTAATGTGATGGTCAAGCCTATTGAAACTACACAACATACTCTGTTTTTCAACTTTATGGACAGTGATGTAACTCCAAAACAAGCAATGATTAATGAAATATCATTCGTCCCACCCAAAGCAAGAAATGTCACACTGCTCCAAGCTTTACTATTAGATTGAAATTGTCTAATAAAATGTCTCTAGAAGAGTTTCTGCAGTGCAGTTTCTGTCAGAGACATGGCAGCTGCTCTTCTCTGCCACAGAAAATTTCATGTAATGTGGTAGGGGTGCTCTGGGTACATCTGGAGAATGATTCAAGTGGTCACAATTGGGTAAATGGCTCCTTGCTCAATATCCTCAGTCATTATATCTGCTAGTTTTTTTGTTTTCTTAAAAAACCAATGGGGTTATCTCATGCAAGGTCACAGCTGGAAAGGAAGTATCAGGAGAGAAAATATAAGAATTTGGAAATGTCTTGGTTTGTGGAAAGGTGGCTCTGTCATGTCTCATGCATCACAGACTTCCTCACCACTGACTGCTGTGGGAGGGGTGCATGAACCCCACACCAGGAATTCACATGGAAACCTCAAAATTTCAGATAGACTTGTTCACTGCTCAGCTTCATCCTCTCTCATCCTCATTGAAGCAAAAATATCATATAAAACAGGAAATCACTCAGTAAAGCTTCCTCCCAATTAACTCACACTGATGGAGTGAGACATGAAAAAGAAAAAGAGAAGGCTAAAGGAAGGCATACCAAATGCACAAGCAAAGTTGCTGTGTGAAATGTCTCTGCTTCCAGGGTCACGCAAATCAACAGCAGATGTTTGAGATAACCTCTTGTGGCTGTAACTTGACATGTCAAAGAGCAGTTCTGCCCTACAGCCCCTCACTTTTTCTCCTTCTAACAGGGTAACAGGAGATCTTTCTGTCATCTGGTGGAATTTCTCTTCTACCATGATGCTAACACCAGTAATTCGAGATATATCAGCCTCTGAAACTGATATATATCAAGGAGCTGCAGAGGTAGGAATCCCTCCAAGCTCTGATACTATTTTGGGGATTTATTAGGACACTTCCATAGGGCAAAAGACTGTGCTGAAATCTTCAGAGCAACCCACATCCCCTGGGGTCTGCAGCAAGCAGTGTCCTGTGGGTGGACTCTGTTGTGCCAAGCACCAGTGGGAATTGGGGTGGACAGGACTGACATGCACAGGATTGATCTCCTTGTTGGTGTCATGGCTTTTTTTGCAGGTATTACAACTAAAGAATGGTTTGCTGAGGAGGCAGTTGGGCTCTAATCCCTCATGGCAGAGCAAATGTGACATGAATGAAGCTGGCAAAAAAGCTTTGTGAGAGCTCAGCCACTCAGCAAGTTAGTGGGATGAATGGTTTTGTCACCAAAAAGTGGCAAATAATTCTTCACCCATGGGATCTCTGTCCTCTTCTCCTCCAGGCAATAGAGTACAGTTTACCTTGTGGTATTCCTGCAGAGTGCATCACAGGGACATGGCAGAAATAATATCTTGGGTTTGATTAACCCTCATGTACTGAAGGCAGGAAAAAAGTAGAGCCCAAGAAAAGCTGCAACTGTAAAGGAGTTTCTTCAACATCTTCATCTTTCTAGCAGCAGTTTTTCATTTTCACTCAGCTGCATGGGGCAGCCCCGAGGTGGTGAGCTGGCAAGAAGTGTTTCTTTGGTAAGATCACCACCAAAAGTAACCCAAGCAAATCAATATGAACTGAACTGCAGCAACAACCTGGGCACACCAAGGAATCCAAACTGAGCTGTGAGGTCTGTTCTTAATGAATCCTTATTATATCACAGTGCTGCACTATAAACACAGAAAAAGGCTCCCCTCACCCTCCATCATCACGTCTTTAACACCATTACACACGTAAGAGCCTAAAAGACCTTTATCCCCCTAATAGTTTTAATCAATTCTTTCCTTAACAGAGGTTGATTTTCCTAGTTATTCTCCTCCGTGCATAATGAAAAATACTGTAGTAAGGAAGAAAATGCTCCTGCTTATAATGAGAACCACATTATGGCAGAGCCCTGAGGACTGGCTGGGGGAGGTGGAGGCAAGGGGGCTCCCTGGCTCTGCTCAGAAGTATGATTCAATAAGTCATTTCCAGGGTAAACACATAAATCTGTCCATCTTGAACAGAATCCAAACAATCAGAAGTATTCCCTTGCCTTATTCAAAACATCTCCGCTGCTACTGAGAAAATAAAAGGAGTGGATAAAAACAAACACCCCTTCGTGGAAGTCGAAAAAGAAAACATTCAGTGTAAATATGCAGATGGCCACTGAGTAACTCCTCTCAGAGGTAATGTTCTGGCTGCTGCTGATGTTCCTGATAAGGGCCCTGCCTCACCAGTGGCGTCATGCATGCACTGATGTTGTTCAGTGTTAGGATGAGATGTTAGGATGGATGTCCCAGAGAAAAGAAAAAATGGGATGGGAAGGAAAAAAAAAATAAATCAGCGATTCTTCCCCTGCAGCAAGTATGGTTTAGCTGATGTGCAAGTCTGGATTTGTACAGAAAGCAGAACCTACTATCACATCCTGTTTTCATCCCTGCTGGGAAAGTTTAAGACTGGTTCAGCTGAATGGTGAAGATTAAGAAGAAAATTCTTTTTATGAGGGTCAAAACTGCAGTGTTAGATTAAAAAAACAAATCTGATAGGTTTTGCATTGCAAATGAAACCTACTGAGCTGTCAGAATGCAAGCTTTCCCACCCCCAAAATCTAGCTCTGTGTATAATGTTATTGAAGAAGTTGTGACCTGCTACAATTAGGATCAGGTATGACTGACCCTGTAAACTTTGGGTCTCTCTGAGAAGCTTTTCAGACTTAGTGGTATTGTCTGCTGTCTTATTTAAAAGGATGTCTTTGTTGTTACCTTCAACACCTTTTTCTGTAAAGGCAGTGATGATCTTAGAGAGTTGGAGTTACAACAAAACACCAGGTGTTACAGAGGTGTTTTCATCTGGATAGTGATTCAAACTGAGCATTTAAAGATGGTGATACTTGAAATCACCTCTCTAGCTGTGTTCTAGGATCCATTTCTGCTGCAGAATCCTAAAACTGCCCACAGTGTCCTACTCAGATGATACAAACATTTCTAAGTCTTCTACTTTAGGTCTTCATTAGGAACACTGGGAACAAAACACAACATTCAGCTTTAGGTCTTTCCCAAATTGTGCTATTCAGTGCTTTTCCTTGGAGGCCCTGTCTTTAAAAACAAGGCTCAACCTCTGCTACTAGCTTAGCCCAGCTACATTTACTGCTTGTCTCTTTAGATAGGTTTATAACTTGGTAAGGAAGACTCAGAAGATGACCAGGTTCCCTGAATTGGGGCTGTAGTCTGCACAAAGCCAATTCACGGCCAGTAAAAGTCAAGGAGATGCCACCGGACAGCTCATCCTCTCTATGTAATCAGTAATCAGTTGGATTCTGCTCTGAGGTTCTACAGGTAACCCAGTAACACAAGTAATTTTCCAGCAAACACACATAGGACACTGCGTATTTACGTGGGTCTTCTGCAAGTCTCTGGGAGCTGCGTATTTATCTGGACAATTCTATTCATCAGCTCAAACCTGCCAATTTTAATGTAAATTGGTCAGCTGGAAGATGGACTTTCTGTAGGTTATCTTTTCTCTGCCTCTTGCTCAGTTGCCTCCATTCTTGAGCTTGTATTTCCTGCAGAAGGTTATGGAATGCGATTCCCGACAGCGCAAGGTCTGACGCTACAACTTCAGCGGGTCATTTCCGTCCTGATACAACCTCCTCCCGCATTAGCTCAGTTGTGTGTCACTGAGACGCACATGATCCCATCACTGCTCTGTTCCTACACACAAGGCAGGCAGCAGAGTGAGTAGTTAGGAAGGAATTAAATTTTTCATGTCATTCCTTTCGCTAGAGAGAACATTTAGAGACATTATTGGCGTGGTCATGTGAAGTGTTTTCCAGACTAGAGTTCACCAAAAGACTTCAGAAACAGTTCAGGGACGTGAATTTAACATTTAGATGATTTTGCAACGAACAGATTAATTCAGCCTTGCTTTAGAGCTGAAGTAATGCCTAGCAAGAGCAGAACAGAGCCCAACACATTCTGTGCAGATGGATCCTCATTATCTGAACTCGTGTGGCTCCTGCAGAGGGTGTCTTAGGGAAACGGCCACTGGCAGGGACCAGAATCTGTTCTCCTACATGAAGAAGGAATAAGACAGAGCACCCACACAAGGAAGAGCTGGAGGCACACCGAGCACTCCAGGAGGGTATGAGCATGAGTTGGGTTTGGGAAGGGCAAGGATATGGTATGTACACACAGGCATCTGGGAGAGGGTTCACAGCTATTCTGGCTGAGGGAACTGCTCCTCCTTGTCTCAGATACACAGACATGTACTGGGCATCTGCTTTATCATACGAACATCTGTCACATCAGGTCACTTGTGGGTAGCTCTGATGTTCCAGAGTTTATTTCCCAGATCCCAAAGACATCCTACCCTCTTTAAGTGGGCTTTTCCCATGTGCAACTTGAAACGTGGCTACCAAGGGCTGAAAGTGCTCCTGAATTGCTTTTAGGGCCTCAGGACTTAAATTCCCAAGTTGCCTAGGCATGAGGCATTATAATACCAAGGAAAGTGGTTCTCAGGTATTTTTAATGATCTGGACTTTAGTGGCTTACCTACATTTATATAAAAAAATAATGATGGAGCATGAGACTCAAATGGGATCAGCTAAAACCCATTTAACCCTTGAACCATCTTCCCCTGGTACTTTAGAACTAAAGGAAAATGCCACAAGTTTAGTTCTATGTTTCACCTTGGAGAAACCCATAAGTAGAAGGCAAACTCCATAGGTATTTCATGTCCCCTGAGGGGTATATTCTGCTTTCACAGCACTTTGTGAAGGTCAGGAAATCAGCTGCTCAGAGCCTGTTCTGAACAGTTTGCAGACTGGGAGCTTCAACATCTGGGCTACTGGGACTGTGCTTTGAAGGAAAATCATGGAGGGAGCAGAGGTTTATAGTAAATTGGGCTCCTAGTCTACATCCATTGATACTCACTGTCTCAATAAAAATTGCTGTTATATTTCCTACAAGAATGACTGCTGAAACACTGCAGGCAGCTGCTGACAGTGGGGATATAATGCATGGGCTAAGCCATCTCCTTGAAAGCTTTTTAGATGTCTAAATACAGTCTGAAAAAGGAATTGTTTTTCCCTGAAGATACCTTCCTTTTGATAGCTTGGTCTCCCAGTGGTGTTCTTCTGATGTCTCACTTTGTGGAAGGAAGCAGAAAGGCTTGTTGCAAACAGTGAGGATACTGCTTTACCACAAAAGACCTGGCAAAATGTTTTGTGGGTTTAGTTTTATTTTGAGCAGGATCAAAAGACCAGCTTCTTTCTTTTCATAAATCAAAACATGGAAAGCAGAGGAACCTAACTAATTCCATACTCATGAGGCTAGAGGGGAATAAACACAACAAAATTTTATTAAAAAGATTAATTGCCTTGGTTCTTATTAGCACAAGACCATTAATTGGCTGAGTACTGGAATGGCTAAAGATTGATTTCTGGAAAATTTTATGTCTTCTCAAAGAGGTACAAACATTGCTTCATCAGAAATTTCACATAGGGAAAAAGCATATTTAAATTCATTGTATCTGTATTCTAACAGTTTGAAATTTATTTCATAGAATCCATTTGGCCAAAATATTGTATCACAAATAGTGGAAATAAACATTTTCATAAACTCATAGGCTGAACTTATGTTATTAGTCTAACAATTATGACCATATAAAACACAATAAACTGACAGACAATACATCAACTTAAAAATACAACTAATATTGGTTGATAGTTTGTTTTGTGTCTAACTGTCCTACCAGAACCATTAAATCTTGGTTAGCTTAGGATGGCTAATTTGTTTTAGAAAGAAATCTCCATCTGTGTAATATGTTTTGTTACATCTAAGCCAAATTTAGTAGAAAGGAATTGTATTTTGGCATGCCAGAAAAGGATATATTTCCTGCTAATTTTGCAGACCTGCCTTTTAATTTTCTGCCCAGTAAACAGAGCTCAGATCCATTAAAAGATGCATCATTCCAGTCATTACTGAAACCCCCTCTAAGTTGTCACTAAAAGCTATTCCTTAGAGGTGATCCTTTAATAAAAAGGAACAAGAACTGGATGTAGGGGATACTTCTTAGTTCTTTCTGTTGCCAAGAGGTTACTAAAGAAGGAAAAGCTTTAAGTGCACTTTGGTACTGTTTCACTAACAATGCACATCACAGGACAGCAAGAACAGGCAAAGAGGAGATGGGGACTGGAATTGTTCCTTTTTTCTTGTTGGCTGCAACAAAAGCATTCAGTCTCTTCTTCTTGGATATGTTTCCTCAAGTGCAGAGTAACCTGTCAGTAAGAATTGCCAGGTAAGAAGAGCTGGAGTCTTCAGAAGCAAAATGTTTAAAGGGCAGGCTCTACCTGACTAGATCATTTGAGAGACCTTTTGTATGGAAAAATGAAATATTTCAACACCTTTTGTTTTCAAGTGTGATCTGAGAAATGAGAGATGGGCTTGTGATTGGGACAGAGACACTACAGAGGCTCCATCCTCAGCATCACACACTGTTTCTGGCTTTCTGTGGGACCTTTGGCAAGTCCTTTATTCCATGAGAAACAGTATCTATTTATCACTTTATTTATCTCCTCAACAGACACTTTGCCCTGTTAAACCTAAATGCAAATGTTGAATTGCAGGTGCTGTGAATAATCAGTCCTACATAAATCTCTGCTCACTGAAAGCCACAGGCCCCTATCTGAGATTGCAGCCCTTAACAGGCAGCCCTTGCCCTCACCCAAAGGTGTATGTATTCCCCCCAGCATTATTCTTCTGTGCTTGGAAGTTTCTAGCAATAAAGGCTTGCTTTCTTAGGAATTTTCCTAGCAGCTGATTGCTTATCTAAGGAAAGCTGACAGATATGAGCATAAGCAGACACACAGGTACTGGATGCAAATTATCAGTGGGAAGAGGTTCCCTGAGGTGAAGTCAGTGACCACCTGCCCCAGAGGTGATAAGAAGCAACAAAACCCAAGGATTCACCAATCTGAATAAAAAAGGAAGAAATATGCTCCAGCTTCATTCTTGCCTATTTTAACTCAAGGGATGATACAGGGAATAACCCTGGGGCCAGGCCCAGTAGCTGCAAGCCAAAACCAGGTGGTTGGTGCAGCAGTGCCCAGCATGTGCCACTGCTCATTCTGAACATTTCCATGAGAGCTGCTCAGTTTTGAGACAGTTTACAGAAGAGTGGTTTTTGGAAGAGCCTGATGGATGCAGCATTCACAAACACAGTTCATGCTTCTAAAAGCTCAGATCTTGTCCTAACTCCTTAAGGCATCTGGATGGAAAATGAAACTAAGGTTCCCCAAGCAGCTGTGTATTTGGGATCTTTCCCTGAAAAGCTGACCGTCTCCATCTGGGAATTAACTCAGCTGCTCTCAGCTGTTGTAGATCAGGTAAATCACTCTATTGTGTGGCTGAACTTCTCTTAATTGTGGGTGACCCTTGGCTATATTTAAGGACTGTAGGCTTTACTTCCTCTCTAATTGTACCTCACTGGTTATGCCTATGAAGGAGAGGTGGTTTTTTTTGTTGTTTGGGTTTGGGTTTTTTTTGTTGATTGGTGTTTTTTGTACATTTATATCCATCAATTTAAAGGATAAGGAGGAAGCTAAAGTTGATTCAGTATTAACAGCCAAATGGGGACCTACCAGATTCAAGGCAGTGAATAAGCTATGGCTTACACCATTAACAGAAAAGGAAGAGGAAGACTTGGGACTGAGTTTTATGTTTCGCTAGTCAGTAAAATAAATGAAATAGTATTTGTTCATGGAAATTTATAGGAGCTCTGTCCCTAGGAGGAAAGATGTGCTCTATTCTGAGTTGTGCTCTTTCCCAGCCTATCTGGAAAAAATATCTTCGTGTAGGCTGTAACAATTGAAGCACAAGCTCTTTATGCATTCCTGCATATTTCCGACTTGAAATATTTGACAGGCTCTGTGTTAAATATGTGGTTTCAGTTCCTAAATGTCTATCTCAAAGCCTCTCTTTCCCCTCTGCCTTAAAAGGCTGTAAGAAAGGAAGTGAGGAAACTTAAAAGTTGAAAACATTCTAGAAGCACATAGGAAGCCTTCCACAGTGTCAGCTCTCCTTGCTCTCTTTTCAGTGCATTGAATTTGCTATATTAATTCTATTGATTAGTTAGTGTTTCTTTAAAAATTGTAGATGCATCTATGACTTTTTAAGGAAGAAGATGCCATTAGGGATGGAGCTCCTAAAGATACGAGAATTAGAGTTTGCTGAAACTTTATTTACCTCTCCATATTTGCCTCTGCAGTTGGTGAGGATGTGTTTAATGGGCTGGAGGTAAGGAGAAGAAGAATCATCTGAAGAAAGTTTACTTAGAAACCATCTTCCAGAGGCAAACAGTAAAGCTCTTGCCCTATTCAAGAGGAGCATCAGGCTGCCTGGTGTGGTTTGTGGTGGGAAGATGTGCTTTACTGGCAGAGGCTGGCTCAGGCTGGTGCCTTTGCTGTCAAGTCTCAGGGATGATGCCCTTGCCTTGAACCAATGAGTGACCAGGAGCCCTGTGCTTCTGGAGCTGCTGTCTGCAGGTCAGGAGTAGAAAGGTGGGCCTGATCCTCTCTGAGTCACTGAAGAGCCCACAGTGTCTCGAGAGAGAGGACAGGAGTTAGTGCTAATGCTTTAATCAGGTTCTTTGCATCAAATGGGGGGGAGGCTGATGGTTGCTGGTCTTGCAGGGGGTGCTCCAGGTGTCAGCAGCACATTCAGGTAGCACACCAAGCTATTGCCCTGGCACTGCACACAGTCAGTAGCAGACTTGTAGATGGATGTCCCTGATGGCCTCAGAGCTGGAGAGAAGAATTTGTCTTGTTTGCAATGTTAATGCAAAGATTTGGTTTGAGAGACACCATAAGCCCAATGGACCCTCTTGTTCACATGCTTACTGTCTCCTTGCAGCTGCTGGGCTGCCTGGGTATAACAGGGGGAACTGAGCTATTTAACCTCACAAATGTGCAGTAGCCCAACTCTTGCCTCCCAGGCTGGAGGATAAAAGCCCTGATACTGTGCTTTGCCATCCCCTGGCTCTTTATTATAGGATTTTGCAAAAACAATGAGGATGGGCCACTTATGTAGCCTGTCTACCTAATGTGATCAGGGTAATGCTACTGTCTTTTGCAAAGGTAAAGGTAGTGATAAAGCCTTGCATCAGACCTAGTGGGCTTCTCTACTGTTCTTGAATAGCCCTGCAAATTTGGGGGTGTAGAAACACAAGTAACTGTGTAATATTTTGTTACCCTTCATACAGCTGTGCTTAGTTGTTGACAACATGAATTGGGAGAAAGCAGATGGTTTTGCAGTCCAGAAGTCTGGAATTCATTAGTGGAAATTTTCAGACGTGGGTTGGTTTGTTGGTTTTGGTTTGGTTTTTTTTTTTATTATTTTTTTTTATTATTCTTTGGCTTAGCTACAAAAAGTCAAAGCAAACAGAGCTGAAAATTCATAGTGAGGGGTGTGAAAGAGTTTCTTTGCTCTCTTTCACTAAAGAAGTGACTGGACAGAAAAATCAAACACTTGAAAATTTCTTTTTCCTGGTTTGCTTTATCTATGACAGCAAACCTTTACTGAGAAGAGGAGCTACTAAGAACTCTGGAATTCAGGTTTATTTGGAGAACACCAACATGATACTTGCTATTAAAGCCTGCAGTTTTGCTAACCTTGGAAAGGAAAGGGGAGGAGACAGGAGAAGTGATGTTAATTTATTCACTGAAGAGTTCAAACTGTGTAGTTTTTCCTACAGGGAACTTTTCCTCTTGCACAGGAATAAAAACTGCACAGCAAATGTTAACCTGTGGCTCAAGACAGGGGCAGATTGGTTTGACTTTGTTGTCTGGGCACTTAGTGAGAGCAGACTGCAGCATTTCTATAATGCAACTGCTTGGAAGAAGCTGAAGGTGGAATTATTTTGGCAGGAGTGAAAAATTCTTTGCATGAGTAAAAGTACAGGAGTGCTGCAGCCCTCCTGATGTGGGCACCAGGCCTGCTGCTGGCCTGGCAGAGCTCTTAGACAGGTTCTGCTTGGAGCTCTCCTTCCTCAGAGTCTGTTTCTTCCACTCTGTAGGCTTTTCATCCATTCCCACCACCTAGATTTGTTGCTCCAGGCTTTCCCTCTTCAGGGGGGCAATTGCATCGTCTCAGCTTCCAGCAGCTTCTTTCTAGAGTGTTTTCTAAGAGATCCTGTGCCCCAAGCCTGCCACAGGATCCATCCTTCCCTGCTGTGCTACTTCCCATTATCCTTCAGGCAACAAATATTTCCTATCTTGTTGCACTCCTGTGATGCTGAGCCCTGGGAGGGCCTGGGCTCTGCTCCAGGGCCAACAGCTTTATGACAAACACAAGCAACACCATAACAAATAATGGGCCTTGGAGAGACCTCTTTTCTGTAGAGCAAAGGGGAGATGGAGAGAGAAAACAGGCACGTGAAACCTTTTCTTGTGAAACCTTTTCTTCTAAAATCTTTCAGCACATGCTATGGATCTGCTACAAAGGATGTTTCAACACCAGCTTCTGGAAGCTGTGCTGCCCATGAATGAGGTGGCTTACACACACCTTAGCCTGGGAAAGCCTTTAAGCCTTATGTAAATACAGGGTAACAAAACTGCTTTGCCTGGGGCTTCGGAAGTGTTGGGTAAACTTCTCTGGAACTGGGGGACTCAGTCGTTTTAAGAAAAAAAAAAAATCCCTGTTTCTGCTTCTCATTCTCTGTCCCCTGGGATTTCCAGGCTGTGTTAGGTGTTACCCTCCCATGCAGACAGGGGGGAGCAGACTCAGTGTGTCACAGCAGCCTTGAAGCAGAAGTGATGTCACAAGAAAGCTTTGCCTGTATCCAGACAGGATGATGACTCTTACCAGTCAGGCCAAGGACTAGTTAAGCCCCTGGCAGCCCACATCTTGAGTCTATATGTAGAGAAAGTGCTGCAGCTTGTTGCTTCACTTAACATCTGTGCTCCTCTCACTGAGACAGCCAGTAAACAAAGTGACTAAGAGACAACGGAATTGGGATTTTTTTTCTGTAAACCAGAATCTGTAATTATGGCAGATGATAATCCTCCATTTCTTGGAAAAGGCAAAGATTCTTATCTGGGATTTCCTTAGCATGACCCAATTCCAAAGGCAAATGACACTTCATTGAAATCACTGCAAAGCTGAAGTAGCAAATTTCTGCTCCTTGGTGCCGAGGGTGCTGGGTGCTTTCTTGTGAACTGACACACTTCCCTTTGGTTCCTAACATGGAAATTCTTATTGAAAATCCAGTGGCAGATGCAAAACAGACTGTGAAGCTCTTCCTTCTGCCTTCTTTACTGCTGCTTGTTGCAAATGAACTCAGAAGGTATGTGATATAAAACATGGTGGCTCCTTATTTGAAAATTTCTCATGAACTTAAGATGGTTTTAGAACATCCAAGTTAAACCTGCGTTCTTTAGAAGTGATTTCAATTTTTCATGGCAAGTGGATTCATAAAGGCACACACTCCTGTTAAGTGTTGGTAATCTAATTCAACACCTATCTGTGTTTGAGTTAATTTAAATGTAATCAAACTGTATTACAGCAACATATCTGAGGCCAAGCTCTGAGCCTGAATTGACTGTGTTGCATTCAGATCCCTCTTAGGCTGCAGCAATGTTGTATCTGTAGCTGTAAAAGCACCAGTTTAAACATTGCTATGGTTGGGAGACTTTAGCATTACTTCCCTCCAAAACAAGGGCAGAGCTGTCATAGCTTGTAAAGCCAAAAGAGACTTGTGACCATCCCGTGTCCTGCTGCAGGACCTGGGGGTAACTGCCTTGGTGCAGAGTTGATGTCCTGCAACATGATCTCTTAGGGGGGTGGAGGAGAGCCTGGTGCAGCTGTACAAATAAGGGATTTAGTTGCTTTGGTTTCAAGTTTGCCAGCCAGTTTTGGTCAACTGAATTGAAAAAAAAAAAAAAATTGTCTTTGCTGTCAAAGTGCACAGCACATAAAAAAAGGTGTCAGACCTGGGCTGAAATTACATGTTATAACTGAGGTAGAGAGTTTTTTATGAGTAAAATCACTTCATTTTAAGAGGTAACTAAAATACAGAAAACAGAAACATCTGTTCCTCTTTAGTTTTCTGGCAACTTTCTTTTACATCTGCTCCCCAAATTCTTCCCTAAATTTTGTCCCAGTTACCATGACTTAGTACAATTATTTTTTTCTCTTTAAATTGTAGAAGCAATAGGAAGCATTTAAGAAATGTGCTCAGTTTCAGCACACAAGTCAAAGCAGCACAGTTAAAAGTGGAGGTACTACCTTTACAGATAAAACCATCCTTGTCCCTCTTGCCCAGATGCAATGAGGTAAATGGTAGGTTGACTGAAAGCAGAAAATTGAGTTTTGAAGCAAAACATTGTCCTCAACTTACCCCATCTGGTATGTTCACACTAAAGGATCCAGATCCCAATCACAATACCACAGGAACTTTGGTTGCTGAAGGCAACTTTACAGTGCAAGAGCATAAATATCCTCAGAGGAATGTCACCCTTTCATGCATCTCATGGGATACCCTAAACATGAAGTTCTAAATCCATGTAGTAATTGGAGCTGTTAGGAGTAGATAGAGTCCATCTGAGTGAGTGAACCCCGAAGGGGCTTTCTAATTTTACTGTAATATAAAAGTCCTGTGCTTAATAGAAGGAAAACTATATTGAGGGGGGGAAGAAAATACAAGGAATTTTTACTGGCAATAAAACAGTGCAATTCATAGCTCGGTCATAAGAGTTGTTTCACTGTGTAGTTGGCAGAAGTTGTCAGGGACAGATTTGGGCAGCAAGGCAGAGGTAGGTGGTGTGGGACGTGCACTTGAGGTGATGCTGTGGGGGAGCTGCCATTTCACTGCACAACTTTTCCTCCATTTCATGCCAACTTAAGGGTAGCATCCTGCACACTTTCACAGGTTGTACAGCACTGTTTTTGTTAATTTATCAACATGTGGCTTCTACTCAGTGGCCTCTATCACCCTGTCCTATAGCAATACTACGTGTCAGGAAAATAAACCTGTGCCCTGCATAATTTTTCTTAAGTGGGTCCTAGTCCCCAGCATAGAGGAATTGCACAAAAAACATTTTGCATGTGTCTGGTGATAGAAAAGTTGTTCTGGAATCCCCTGTGTGCAAATGCGCCCCAACCTGATTTTCACGTCAGGCAGATTATGGCAGATCTAATAACCCCAAAACTCTAGAAACAGAGATACAGATGGGCCACTGCCAGTGAAAGAAAATTACTGCTTCTATTTAACCATAGTTTATGCCACTTTTCTTGAATAAGCTGCCAAAAGAACAAGATCATAAGCTGTTACAAAAACAACTTGAAGAAACTGTAGCTGTGATTTGTGTCAAGCTCATAAGGAGAAATATAGAATCTGTAGGCAAGAGTAAACACAGCACAATAGCTGCGACTCTGGGACAGAAAATAACCCACCTCTTAGAACAGTTTTCTTCAAACTTGTATCAGTTGCTAAATAATAGCATCACATATCTATCATAACTCTTAAAGTATTTATTAAAGCTGGGGAAACCCTGGTCACATGTGTTTGGACTCAAGGTACTTTACTTTCAGCCTGTTTTAAAATAAGGAGTTACACTGCATCTGCAATGTTAAATACACCAATTCTGAAAATTACTGTTGTTACTTGAATCTGGCTCTCTCCTATTTATTTATTTTAATAACAGATGGGAGAAAAAGGAGAAGAGGTGGTGTTTAGGTTCCCAGTATGTAGTCCTTTGATGCCTATCTTGATTAGAAGGAAGTGATAGGGACAGCAGATTTGAATGTGAGGTAAAGCCAGATGCATCTTGTTATATGGGCTGCTTTTAGAAACCTGGATTTGTTTTCTTTCAGCCTAGAACTGCTGATAATTGGAGCTGTATGGAAGCAACTCATATTCCAAGCACTTTTCTTCCCTTCAGTCCACTCCAGCTGCTGCTGCAGCAGCTTCTTGGTGGGCAGTAGTGACAGCAACAATGTTGGGAGTGAGATGGTGAAGAAAACTGGACTGTTATTTAGCCTTGCTTTGTGGAGAACACAGGTATGTGTCCTGCAAAACAACAAGTTTTAATTTGCAAAATCAGAAGCTTCTTGCCAGAGAGCTGTTTAAAGGGCAAACCAGAGGGCAGCCAGCAGCAAAAGTGTTTTCTAGCTTCAGAGATATTCTTTTCAAAGGCCAGTGTAAATCCTTGAAGCATTAAAGCTGTGAAAACAAATCAAGAGAAGAACAGAATGAAATTGTTCTTACCACAATAGCAAGGTTCATATGCTCAGAAATAAAACAAACCAGAGCAGTGCAGAAGTTACACTTCACCCTGCTCTGTGGTGTTGAGTGAGCCAGTGCAGCTGGGGAGGTGCCGAATTATTGCCTGTGGAAGGTGGTTGCTGCCAGGAGGGTTCTATGGGAACTGGGGAGGGAGTGTGAGGCTTTCCTTCAGTGGAGAAGGAAGAGGTGATGCTGTGGCTGGTGTGTGGTGTGATGTAGCTGTATGAGCCATATGGAGCAGCTGCAGCACCTTTTTGATTCTACAACCAGCTCCTTCCTCAAACACTTCGATTGAAGTCTTGTTTTGGTGCATTACTGGAGAGAATTGATTTCTTGTAGTGCCTTTTTTTTATCTTTGGCTTTTAAGCTTTTTGATTTCTTAAATGGGCATTCTTTTCCCAGCTCCTGTGAGAAGCTAACTTTGCTCCCTCCAACCCCAGGTAATCTGAGAGAATCTTGTATTTATGGAAAATATTGAGTAGATGGTCCTGATCCCCAGAAATGGGGCAGGGGAGGGCAAGTATGCAGAGAGTTGCGTTGCTCTGTCAGCATTTCTCACTCTTGCCCTGAAGGACCACACAACATGCTGAGAAAACTAATCCAGCACCAAGAGCTGGCTTGCTTGAAGAACCTACAGACTTTTCCAGGCATTTCTTTTTCTCCCTGACATTTGCCTTTAATTTGTTCGCAGCTCCCGTTAAGAGGAATTTACATCAAAACCTCAGGAAACCACTTAATGCTCTTTAAAACAAGATGCTTTAGATCAGTTGTTATTGAATGCGCCTTTGTGTTTTTAAGGTATTTAAAATAGAGTTAATTAGCTGGATTGGTTTTATATTGCACATGTTCCTCATGATAATTCAGCCGAAAAGCCATCACTGAATTAAATCAAGGTTACCTAATTCTCAGTCATAGGTGTGATGATGATTCACATTTACATGTAACTCCTCCTAGCACACATAATTTTTATCATTTCAAAGACAACCACCTGGCAGTGACAAATGACCATCAACTCTCCCCTGTTCTCAAATTAAAAGCTGTTAATTACTATTACCTACTTTTAAACTGAAAATACCAGTTTCTTAGCCCTAGACAGATCCTAAGTGAGCAGGTAGTTGACACCTCCAGCGAGAGAACCATCAATATGAGATTTTTTTTCCTCTCTTTTGAACTTCTCAGCAGAAGAAAGGTGTTGCTGTCTTCACTTCAAAGACACTTGCTGATTGTCTTCCAAACTGGCTGTGGAGCTGAGATGGATGTGGAGGGTGGCCTTTCCTCAGTAACTGGGTCCTGTTCTGGAGCACAGCAGCACTCACCATGCACAGCCTGACCTCCTTCACATGCCAGCAAGGTCAGCCCCCTTTACTTTTGTTTATCCTACTGGAGAAATTCAACTTCACTGGAGTAACTCCTGGTTAACTGCAGTCACCGTTATCAGACTGGGAAGAAATTGGAGAGATCCAGATCAACCCAGATATTCTTAAGAGCCTTGGTAGGGAACAACTCTGTCCTATTTTGTCAAAATTAAAGTGATGGTGAGTGTTCAGATTTTCTCAATGTTTTATGTATTTTTATTCAGAGTAACACGCAAATATTGCAGAAGTGCAGGAGCCTAGTTGAGGAAGATGATGATCTGTAATGGCTACTTTTGGGCCCTCAGCTTTCACATTTTGAAGCAAGAAAAACACTAAATATATAAAAAGTAACATATTATATAATTATATCTAATATTTAAATATATAATTATATCTAATATTTAAATACATAATATAAGCTAAAATAATGGATTGTCATTGTTAACGTAAGAACTTGTGCTGTGTATTCTAGTATGAATCTAGCAATAGCAACAGGCTGTTAGTTCTCAGAAATTGTTGTAGCCAGTCAACCAGTAGTCCAAAAAGGGCAATTTAAAAGGAGTTTTATAACCCAGCTATAATCATGGAAGTGCAGGAGCTGGAAGGGACTGTCATTTGGTCACCCCTCATCTCTCACACCACAGTGATCATTCACTCAGTGATGCCTCACAGGACAGGGTCTACTCCAGCCCAGTCCCCAGTGAAAGGGCCATAAACCAGCCTCTGCAGCCTGTTCCATTGCATAACTGCTCCTCCTAATTTTTTCCTGATATTTATCATAGTTTTTCCCTTTTGCAGTTCACATCCACTACCTTTTCCTGCCCCTGTTTGCTAATGGGGGTGGTTTGGTCCTCTCATTCCCTGGGACAAGTGAATTCACTGAAACTCCTCAGCAGGAAATTCAGTCCCCTTGGATGTCCAGGAACAAGGAACAGACCAAGGTGTTCAGATATGTATCTGAACCTCTTGAGTATGCAAATGCAGTTTAGAATATCTGTCCTTAAACTGCTACTGGCTGCTTTTCTGGGCAGAGCATGGATCCTGTAAGAACTAGGAGCTGTGTTAGGCTCAGAGGGAGCCTAAACATAAATCCCTTCTCTTTCCAACCACATGATGATTTTCATTGCCTTTTCCTAATGCCCCAGGTAACTTCCTCATTACCTGATGCTAAAACAGTGATACAGTGCTCTCCATACTGTGCCCTACTATTTCCTACTTCTAATTTTGATCACTTCTGTGAGGGGAAAAAACAAAAAAGATGTAGTTGGGCAAAAATTCCTGATTCTTACAGTGTCACTTCAGATTTATGTTCAGACTTTGGTGGAATTTGCACCACTTGGCCTCTTTGTTGCCTGTCTCTTCTGGCAGGAAAATGGAAACCTTTGATTTACAAACTCTTTGTCAAAACTATCTGTTTTGTTTTGGGTTTTTTTATGTTCTCCTGAGAAGAGCACTTTTCCAGAGTACGGCAGAATTGCTGGATCCTCTTTGTGTTGAATACTTTAAGTGATACTTTCACATATTTTGGCCTTTAGACTTTAAGAAGTTGTAAGGTGAGATGGGATCAGTTTGATTCCCATCCCACTGGGTGCTGTAAGGTATGTCCTTCGAGCCAGACAAACCCACCAGTAAAAAGAATTACTGTACTCTCTAATGCACTTCTAAAAAGTCACAGAAAAAACCAAATGGCATCAAACAGATGTGTCTGGGAAGTGTTGACTGATAAGTTATCAAAGTGACGCATTAATCACTAATTAATGCAGTTCTTACTAGCAGTTGAGTCTCATTTTTGTTTAGTTTTCTCCCTGGGAATGTCACATGGAAACATGAAATGTCTTGCATGAGTGGAATTTTGGGCTCTGGCTCGTGATCTTTGGCAATTAGTATTGCAGTGATGTTGAAAAAAAAAGTGTTTCTTTCCTACTGTCTGCATCATTCATTAGTTAAAATGCATGTTTCACAAGGAGAAAGTAAAAAGTTTACCTTAATTGTATACAATTTAATATAAATAGATATAAATAGCAGTGGTACTTATCACACGTAGCTGTGATTAGGAACGTCCCCCTTTGCTCAGGCTGCACTGGGGGAAACAAGATCAGAGATTACTTTAGAGGAGAAGCAAAGTTACCCAAACAGACAAGAAAAACTGGAATGGAGTGTCAAAATGACTTGCTTGATGTCACATGGCAGACCAGTGACAGAGCTGGGACTGAAATGGTGACAAATCACGGGCCTGTTTGGTCTTATTCTGGGAGACTGGGGGAAGGAAAACAATAGTGGTTTTTACTGAGCATGGTGTCATAGCTGTTTCGCACACACAGTGAAAAATACACTTAATTTATTCCTTTTTGGAAACTAATTTAAAGCAGAGTTTTAACACTGTTTTCTTTAATTTTATGACTTGAAAATATTTATAAATCTTGGTTTTAACCTTAAAATTGAGACATCCTTAAAGTGACACAAAAAGGATTTTTTGTAGTTGAAATGTTGATGTTCCAACCTTTATCCTTCATTCAACCTCTCCATCAAGAGAAAAAGTGAAAAAGTTTGAAGGAATCACTACTTTATGTAAAAAATTACCTGCAAAAAAATGCAAGAGAAAATGAACCACTGAGTTCTAGATTAAATAAGACACCTTTTGCTTGAGCTTCAATAACTCTATGAGATAACCAGGATCACGTCTATAAAATATTTTGGTCCTTTTTAATAAGGAAGAAAAACTATATCATGAAACTTTGTGTATTTTTAAAAATCTTGTTTGTTCAAATAGCAGCTTGAGCTACTTCTGTGCACACTGGCAGTCCAAGTGTGCTGCAAGGCACTTGCTTTAAAAGCTGCTTAGAGGAGGATCCCTGGGATAAGAGACAAGTTTCAGGCGTACCCTGAGGAAAATATTGGCCAGGCTTTTTCCTCATCCTCGTGGTGTCTGCCTCTAGGAGAGAGGCTGGCTGGGGAAGCAGAGGCTGGAGGAGGCTCCTGGAGCAGTTTCTTTCTTGCCAAGTACATGCAAGAGACCTCAGAGGCTGAGCAGGAGCTTTGGCTCTCCCTTAGGTGGAGCCCAGTGGCCACGTTCAGCTGAGCACGGGCTCAGGTGGTGCCTGTCCTGCCTGTGCAGATGAACTGGGCTGCTGAGTGTGTGTTTGTAAATGCTTGTGGCTGAAAGGGGGGCACATTCCCCTGTCCAGCTCAGAAAGGGGCTGCCCAGCCCCTCTGCCTCAAGCCAGGCCATGTTGCCCTGACAGGAGGAACTGCTTTCACCACCTGTCCTGCTCCTCCATGGAACTGGGAGGTGGAAAACTGGAATTAGTGCACAAAAAACGCCCCTTATGCTGTCCATGGACACACAGCCAGGTCTCACTGGTGTTACTGCCATGTCAAAAATCCCTGAGCCAGCCTGAGTCACCTCATGGCATGACATAAGGACTTGAAATTCATCCTGTCTTGACAGGACGAGAGGACACAACTTCAAGCTGCGCCAGGGAAGGTTCAGGTTGGACATCAGGAAGAAGTTCTTCATGGGAGGGGTTGCCAAGCATCGGATCGGGCTGCCCAGGGGGGTGGTGGAGTCCCCATCCGGAGGTGCTCAAGACACGACTGGACGTGGCGCTGAGTTGACAGAGTGGTGATCGGTCCAAGGTTGGACTCGATGATCTTGGAGGTCTTTTCCAGTCTTTCGGATTCTGTGATTCTCCGTGTGCGGAGCCCTGCAGACCTCCCCGCAGCCCTCGCAAGGGTCGGGCCGGGCAGGGGCAGGACCCGACCGCCCCTCCGGGGCTGTGGCCGCCGGGGCCGGGCCGGTGGGCGGGAGGCAGCCGCTATAAGAGCCGGAGCGCCGGCCCCCGAGCCGGTCTGTGGCCGGAAGCTGCGTGTTGGGAGCGGGGAGGACCGTGCGGTGCCACCATGTGCGGTGAGTGACGGGCCCGCCAGACAAAGCGGGCAGAGCCCGGCGCCTCCTCTGCCGGGGTGCGGGACAAGCGCCGCTTTGTCCCTGAGCAGAGGGGCGCCGGGGCTGCGGGATCGCTCGGGACTGGCATCCCGTTTGGAGGGTGGGAAGGAGAGGGAGCGCCTGGCAGGTGAAGGTGAAGCCCCTTCACCCGCCCCTTCTCCCAGGGAGAGGCGGTGGTCGGTCAGTTCCCCCCACTCTCCCTCCTCCGTGCCCTCCGTGCCTGGCGCCTTGTGATGGGAATCGCCCTGTTCCCAGTGCCCGGCTGCTCCGGGGGTGTCCGGCTGCGTGGATAACCTCTGCTCCTCCTGGTCCCGCTGCCTCTGAGGAACGGGCTGCTGGAGGCTCTGGGCTCTGTCTTTCCTAATCCAGGACTAGATATTAGTCGTGACTCATTTCCCAGCTGCGGCGATAGCGAGAGTTTTGTGGTTTTCAAACAAAGACAGTGAAGGAGCCTAATTCTTAACTGATGTGCCTTTATCCACCTTCCTTTAATGAAGATGAGATGGTGAAGATAATTCCTACGTCATGTATACAGTTGCTTAGATACACTTTGGATCAGATTAAAATCAAAGTGTGGGTTCAGAAGCTGGTAATGCAATTGTATTTAGCTACAGAGGAAACTTCAGTGAAACTTTGCCTATCCCGTCACTGACATCACTCAGGTCTGGAAGGATACTTCTCTTGAAAGCAGAAAAATTTGCACTTGTACTTAGTCGTCATGAACAAAACCTCTTTTGTGAGATGCAGACTGAAAGTGAGTTGAGTTACTGCTCCCAAAATTGTGCTTTCCGAGTTAGATATCTTTTCCCTGCCTCCACATCCTATTTGATTGTAACCTCAGAAAGAGCAAGGAGCTCAGCAATCCTCTTTCTCTGGAATGGAAACACGAGGTGATATTGTGTGAGCTCCTATTGTTTGAGCTCCTACGTGACAGATCGCTATCAGTGAGACAAACTCTGGTGTCTTCTAAACAAAACCCCTTCAGGTGAGAGACGTGGCTCAGTGCCTAAGCCACCCAAAGGTACTGATGGCAAGCACTAAGCAGTGAGACATGTAGTGGTAATGTAAAAAAAAAATTGCGAATCTGGACTGTGTGATGATTGGGAAATGAGGGTGTTAACAGGGTTTAAAGGAGTTTGGTGAAACGTCTCACTTGGGGTGGAGTAACTGAGTCAGTACGAAATGGCAAACAGCAGCAATCCATGAAGTGCAGTGAGAGTAGTGCTAGGGTTTTTTTTCCTGTCAACTTTTAGAGACCATTTATGTGACATTTGTTCTCATTAAAAACGTCCCCCAGCTTGCTAGGCTGATCTGCTGTAGGAAGTGCAGGAGCTCTTGAGATTGCAACCAGTAGTTTCTAAATTACTGTTTTTGTTGTTTTTAGTTTTGCATATCTTTCCTGGTTTAAGTGCTGATAATGCAGTCTACTGTGTTTTGTCTGACTTCAGGTAGCACATGAAGATTTATATACACTGCTTTATGTTTTGAACATATGTAGGTCATAAATTAAGCTATAAACATGCTCTTAAGAAAACAAAATTGAGATGTTATCACACTCATATGTAAGCAGACAGTATAGCAAAATAATGCGGGGTTTAAAAAACAGTTAAGATGCTCTTAAACTGATGATCTACCTATTTTATATCAAATTTATTTTCATCAGGATGTGAAGTTCGGAGTGGGACTTTCTCAAGGCTAAGTTTCTGGCACCAACACTGCTTACCCCAATAGAGGCACAATTTTATTTTTTAAAAAAAATAAATAATTTTGTTCAAACTTCAATCATAGGCTGCCCCCTTCTTGATTTTGGTGAAGTCCTGCTACCGCAGGAGTTCTTGTGGAATTTTCCCACAAAAAAAAAACAAACCAACAACTTTTCCTCCTTTTGATGCTCTACTTGCAATCCTGAAAGGGGAAATATAAAGGGAGAGTCTGGCTTTCAGTGTTTGCATCTGATTGAAGCTGTTTTTAGTGATGTTTTAACAACCTTCTGTTTCTGCTTTTAGTTTCATTCTAAAGGTAAGCCATACATGATCGACCTAGTTCATGCTTCTGTGCAAACTCTGCAAGTACAGAAAGTTATGAACTAGATTTGCTCAGATCAAGAGAAAAATGCCCTAGTAAAACACTTTTTAGATGCTTTCATTGGATTTTATGTTTATATGTACTTGAGTGTCCTCAGGGGGGAGCAAGCTCAGGAAATGGGTTCTAATACCTTGGGGAGGTCATTAAAAAGTAACTTGCTGGCATCACAAAACTCTTATCATGAGTATGATTCAACTAGGATTCAGTCATACTGGTGTGCTTCCAGAAGGAATGAAGCTACAAGAAGTCTTTATCAGAAGTTGTTTCTAAATAAGTTGAGTAATGTGCTTTGAATCTGACCAAAATAATGACTGAGGAGGGAAGAAACATGCAAGTGGATAAATCACAAAACAGAAACGTATTAGAGAAACAGTGAGATTGATTTCCTTTAACTGGAAGAGTTTATAATATATTCCTTGAAGTCAGGCTGCAGCTATTGTTTTCATTGTAAATGGCCTCTGGTGACTTCTGCATCTTCCAATTCACGAGTGTGGAAGTGCAGCTACAATTCCCTGGAAACAAGGATCTTTTTAACAGTCTCAGCACACTGGTAGCATTGTAAGGACTATCCCAAAGGAAGGTTCTTCCTGGAGCTCTCTGTAGTCAAGGAGGCCACATGGAACATACGAGGCTGATGAGTCTTAAATTCATTGTGAAATCTGGCCTAGAAAGTAGAGTTGGATCTGAAGAGAGGTGTGTGGCAATTTTTTGGAATGATGTTGAGAAATTTGTATTTGAAGGAATTGGAGAATACTGCTCTTGAGGTTCGTGGTCAGTGCCAGAGAACAGCAAATATCTGTCCGGGAAAATTATCAACAGGCTCTCAGTCTAAAGTGACTATATAACCAGAGGCATTATTTTTCAAAGCATCCATGAAGAGCAGTACTTAGCTATTGAAATTCCCAAATACCTCCTTAAATGCAACTGTTGTCTTAATATCTCTGTTCACATTGTGTGTTCTAGAAATAATTAGGCTCAACTCCTCATAAATCTCACTTCTAAAGCAAAAAGCGTTTTCCACGCTCTAATCTTTCCAAAGTAAATTCAGAGGCAAATGTAATAGTCTCTTAGTCTCACTGTCAAATCAACAGTATTAACAGCTTATAAACCAGTGGAGTAACCAACTTCACAACAATATTTATAAGGGAGATTTATTGGTGTATCATTATAACAGCTTCTTCACTACAGCCATTTACAGTTCAAAAGCCTTAATTGAACGGGAAGAGGGTGTTAAATTTCAAACAAAGGCTTTCCCTATCTAAAACACTTGTCTGAACTGCTTATCTGTTGAATTCTTGAAGTCTGTTTTTTTTCTAACTGTGGTCTCCGGTCCTGACTTGTTGCTTGAAGAAACTATTGAAATAGTTGTTTCTGTTTCATTGGGGTACAGATTTGCCAAACTTAGTAAAAGAATCTAATGTATCCTTATAAATATCAGAGTCCCAGGAAGAGCAGTAGGCAGAGAAAAGGAATGGTCGTGTTTTTCTTTGCAGGTGACCCTTTATTATACCTTTTCTAAATCTAAAACAACATCCACAAAATCCTTCTAATAAAAAAAAGCTTGTGTACTTTTGCCTTCCAAAAAAAAAAAATAAAAAAAGAATTAGGGTGGGGAACCAACCCCAAAACTAAAAAGGCCTCTTCTTGTTCCATGACTGCTCTATTCAAGAGAAGAGGGATCAGACTTTCAGACTCTTCCAGGCTCTGTTTGCCAAGTAGGCAAGGAGAGAGTTCATGTCATTCCCTGTGATGCCTCTGTAAGACCTGACCTGAGTAGCACGGGGCAGGCACAGGGATCTGGTGTCTCAGAGTTTGCTTTGGCAGCACCATTCTGTTGAGGCAGCGCAAAGGGCGAGTGCTTGTTTTTTGGGTGACCCCGTTTTGTACCTTCTGTTTCTTTCCTTTGTTGTCCTATCCTATTGACTTCTGCCCTTCCTTCATGTTTTCTTCCCTATTCTCTTGCTGCTGAAGTGCCTGTTGTGTGGAGGATTAAGCTGGAGCCTTTCAGAAATGGATGTTGTGCGTAGTACCTACCCATGGGTATTTAAGGCCATGACTTGGATTACAAAAGTCTCCTTGTGTTAGTCCTGGTGAATATATTCCTTCTTTGAATGTCTGGATATGAAATAGATCACAATGTTCCCATTTTCAGCTGTGGTTTTCGTGAAGAGTAGAATTTTTTTAACCTCTCCTCACCGTTTAACTCTTGGTGGGTAACATGAGGAAAGGGAAACTGGCCAGGAAAGTGTATGTTTTGTGTGGTGAAAATGAGGGTCCCGAGTCCTTTATTGTATTTGAACTCTTTCCATTCAAAAACGCATTAGGAGGAATTGTACTAAGTGGTAGGTTGGGTGCCTCTAGGGCTTCTCCTTGATATTAGTTTTAAAGGGTTTTAAATTGAGTCTGAAGGATGCAGATTCTAAAAAAATCTTTGCTTTTTTTTTTTTCCCCCCCTCCTTCCCCTTTTCTCTTTAAACAGGAATTTTTGCTTATCTGAACTACAGAGTGCCTCGTACTCGGAAGGAAATATATGAAACCCTGATAAAAGGATTACAGAGACTGGAATACAGAGGATATGACTCTGCAGGTATGTAAACCAACTCAACAAATTAATTTTTAGCAACTAGGAGCTCATTGCATGATTTTTTTGGGTACTTTCAATGTCTGGCACGTTGGATTTTTCTTTCTTTATTCCACAGATTACCAGATCAAAACTAATTATCTTGATTCTTGGAGTACTTCAGCTTTCCTCAGGACTTTAAATGGGGTGTTTAGCTCTGTAATTAGATGGTTGAGGTTTAGTACACATGAGCAGAACAAACAGGGTGTGAGGAAGAAGATCTCTATACAGGGCCATATAGTTTGTGCCTCGGCCTTTTCTGTGCATGTGAGTCCCAGTGAAAGGATGGGGAAGATTAAACTTGTATTTAAGTTTGAGATGGTTCATTTCATCAGGCAAAATATTTCAGACTGTCCTTAAGCAAAATTTGAGATGGCTCATGTATGTTTTGATCTATGCAGTGGATATAGGCTTCATGTACTTTCATTTGAACATACACAAGTCTTGCAACAGACTTCAAATATATCCCTTTCAAGGATAATTTAAAAAGTATTGCTTCAGTGGTGTGTACTTGTCTGTATTTTTTCAGTCTTTTCTTCATCCAGTGTATTTAATGTTTTAAATAACACTTGTGACTGTGTCCTATATTGCAGGAGTGGCAATTGATGGAAATAATAATGAAGATAAAGAAAGATTCATTAAACTAGTTAAGAAAAGAGGAAAAGTAAAGGCCCTGGAAGAAGAGTTGTACAGTAAGTGTCTTAAAAATGACCCCTTTACTTTGGCCTCCCAGTCAGATATAATCTGCATCTCAGCAGAAAGCCAGACCGTAAAATTGCAGTTATGATTTTGTATCAGAAATAACTGCATTGTGAAATCCAATATCAGTTAAACTGTTTGTGCCCCTCAAACCTGCACTTTAAAAGCAAGCTGATATTTAGATACAGCACTGTGAAATTATCAGTCTACTCTCCCCTCTTTTGGTTGCTTCTTTGTTCAAAACCTGGGCTCCTTTGGTGCTTTACTCACGTGACTTCTGTGCTGGAGGGCTGAAATGCTGAAACATGCACTGTGACAGAATTTACGACCATTTAAGCAGCTGGCTGTCATCACAATCTGCTTTATGCAGTGCTTCCATCTGTGAAGAACTGAAGCTGTGTTTTAATACGTTTACACTATAATTTGTAGTAATGGGGTCTGTTAGCCTGGCTGTTGGTATGGGCTGAAAATGCCCCAGTCTTGGCAAACAAAGTTTTAATCACAGTAGCTTGAACTTTCTGAAGTGCAGTGTGGAGAAAGCAAATGGTTTAAAAAAAAAAAAGCCAGAAGATAACTTTTAGATTTTTGCTTGTGGGAATTCTCTTTGTTTTACTCTGTGTGTGTGTGTGTGTAAGAGAGAGAGAGAGAGAAAGAGAGAGAGAGAGCATTAAATATTCAGTAAACTGAATTTCTCGTTTATAGAACAAGATGACTTGGATTCAAAAACAGATTTTGAAACACATTTCGGAATTGCTCATACTCGCTGGGCAACCCATGGTGTACCAAGTGCAATAAACAGTCACCCCCAGAGATCAGATAAAAGGAATGGTACGTAATCTCTGCAGCACTTGAACTGTATGAATCTGAAATGATTCAATCCACATAGCACATATGTTATTACTAATGTTATGGTATCTATTTTTTATACTGGGGTTGAGCTGTTGCCATTCTGGACACTTTCACAATAAAATATTCTCTTCTCAGGCTAAAGTAACACTGTAAAAAATTAATGAAATCTCTTTTCTGAAAATTGGAAGCTAGTCAAAGTACAACATTCTCTTTATGAAAGGTAAGATTGAAAATGAAGTGGTTAATATTTCCTGGCCCAGAAAAGAGAGATTTCATATAATTTTTTACTTGAGATGGCTTGATTCTCTTCTAATAGGTGTAGTTTAGAACTGCCTTCATGATTTGGAACTGCCTTCATATGTGGTCAGAATTTGTAAGGTTCTGCTTTTGTTCTCCATGTTGTGATAAACTGTAGGTTTGAAAGCTAGAAGAGGTAGTTTTGAGTGTACTCTTAAGGGCTTTTTTGTTCCCTTTATTTTTGTGTTCTGAGTTAAATATCTTAATTATTCACTGCTGATGAATGTGTGTATTCTTCCTTTTAGAATTCGTTGTTATCCATAATGGAATCATCACAAATTATAAGGACCTGAGAAAATTTCTGGTGAGTCTGTGCCAACTTGGTTCTAAAACTAGAAAGTAAATGCTCCACCAACTACTGTCAGATCTTTCATGACTTTGGTGGAACCTGAACTCAAGTTTCTTAATATAATTTATAAAATATTAATGCCTAATAAAAATACTCAGTAGCTAGTGAAGTGCAATATGTTCTTGTAATCCTCAATGTGAAGTATTTATGAGTAGAGTAGCAGTTTGTGCCCTCAGACTCTTTGAGAGGGTGTGTGGAGTGGGCTCCCTCCTGTCTCTTTGTTTCTTGACAGATGCTAAACAAGTCTTACTACATGTCTTATTATGTTATTTCCCAAAGAGACTTATTCTATGACAGGATAAGTCTTTATATTTTGCCTACAGTGATTTCTATCCACTAGTCCAATTTAGTGCTCTGCCTGTGCAGTTTCTAGTGAGAGGCAGCTGAGACTCTTCAGTGCTTCTTGTCTGAGGATGAACAAGCTTTTTACTCTTCTATATGATATTTCAGGAGAGCAAAGGCTATGAATTTGAATCTGAAACAGATACGGAAACAATCCCCAAATTGATCAAATACATGTATGACAACAGAGAGAGTGAGGACACCAGTTTTTCAGCCTTGGTAGAAAGAGTTATTCAACAGTTGGTAAGTGGGATGTTGCTTTTTTCCTGTACCACTTTACAAGCTACTTGTGGGGTTCCTGCAAATTCTGCATTTATGCATTTAGAACCTCTGCAGGAATTCTTAGAAGGTGCTGCAGATAACACTTCTAGGTCTCTAAACAATGCTTAATAGACCAAGAAATGAGATTAAAATTTTGGAGACTTCAAAGGCTTTTCAATGTTAAATCTTTAAATTGTAGCAGCAGTAGGTTTGGTTTGCTGAGGTTTTTTTGTTGTCTGTTTTTTTTTTTTAAGCAAGAGATTATCGCCGTTTTTTAGTGAAGAAATTTAATTAAAAAAAAAATTAATAGGAGCCTCTGGGGGTTGAAATCTTTCATAAAGGGCAGTGTGTTCTTAAAGGCTATTCTGATCATGTTAAAACACTGCTGTGATTCAAGTTTGGCCAATGCCTTGGCTCCCCTATTTGGAACTAGATCTGACAAACTGTACTGATTTCCAGACTGTGAAGTGGGAGTCTACTGTTACTCAGTATGTGAATGCTTGAAAACTTTGATAGCTGCATTGCAAACTTGGAGAAAGCTGGCTTTGTTTCCTTCCCCAGTCCCTGGGCAGATGTTTTCCCTCCCCTTCCTGCAGTTTCTTACACTCTTTTCACCTCCCCTGTCTCCTCTTTAAAGCAGCTCTGTAGGATTCCTTGGAGCAGGGCTGGAATACACAGGGAGTGAAGGCCTGTGTGGGTCAGGAGGGAATAGTGGTGAAGCCACATAGCTGAGGGGAAGGGTGGCTTCACCTGGCCACAAAACAAGGGCAGAACAGCCTGACTGGAGCCCTTCCATGAGAGGAGGGAATGTCACCATCTCTCCTCTGCTTGCAAAGTGTGGGGGCCTTTGCTCCTGCTTTTGGAATACTCCTCCAGTTTGCCAGCTGTGTTAGTACTACAGAGATGTTTCTGGCTTTTGTTCTTGTGTTCTGGATTTTTTTTTGGTGTGCGTTTTGTTTCTGAAATCCATTAACTAGAATTTGCTGCTTAAACTGGAAATAGTAACTCCACATTTTTAGCTGAAAATGCATGATAATGCACTACATGCACATTCTTATTGAAAGTCTTACTAAAAGTAAATGTCTAACAGTCTTCATGTTGATTATGAGTAACATCTCTGACACTTTCATAACCCTAGAAGTTGCTGTTTTTATTTTTAAAGAGAGGCTAAGTGCTCACTTCCTGATCTTTCTGCTGTTGCACTGCTAATGTCCATGTTGGCTTGTTCTGCTCCATGGCCAATTCCTTTAAAGGTGCAGTCTGCCCTCCAGGAAGAGATTCCTGATAGCAGTAAAGAGTGTTCCTTCAGAGCCTCTTCAGGGAGAGAGGCCCCAGTTTAATGGGATGCAACTAATTGAGATAAGCTGCTGAGGATGTCTTTTTTGTTTCTTTTGTTTTCATGGTTTCCAGGAAGGTGCTTTTGCATTGGTTTTCAAGAGCATCCATTACCCAGGTGAAGCTGTTGCTACCAGGTTAGTAAAAGTCCAATTTTATACATTATTCATGCTGTAGGTTAAAAAAGGCTAACATCTCTTAAAGATACTAGAATATTGATGTGTAAAGTGCTTAATTAAGCAAAAGTCAGTGAGTCAATAAAGAAACTCAGCGTATCTTCTGTTTATGAAGTTGTATTAAGAGTGTGCTGGCATTTGTCCTATATCAAAAAAGGGAGAGAAAGGATATTGTTCAATTTTACTTCACATGGAGTAAAGACTGAGATAGGTGTATTCAGGTTGGTTAAAAGGCCATCAGAGTAATAAGTTATACAAATAGTGTTCTATAGTTGTCATAGCACTTATGATTTCTCTTTAAGTTCTACTTTTATTTATGACTTGGAAAACAACTTTCAGGAAATGCAAGGATATTAAAATAGCAAATGAAGTGGCAGTGGGAAATAAAGCCTGTTTTATACTATAACCCAAAAGCCCATTGCTTCTGTGGTCTAAAATAGGACTGCATTAAAATTGTGGAACAGCCAGCTGTACCATCACTCTAGCTGGAGAACATCTTCTGAAATGAACTATTCTATATGTGGTTCAGGTTTGGGTTTTTAGGACTGAGGGTATTTAGAGAAGCTAGTCTTGTACTCTGAGGTGATGGTAGAGGGTGACTTGTCCTTTTATTCCTGTGATTTTTTTTTTTAACAGAGTCTTCAGTGTGGCATGTGACCCACATAATTAAAAAATTGCCTTCATACTCTACAGTTTCAGAGGTGCAGTAATGATTTGGCAAATCTTACAGAAGCAAGCCAAGCTGATTTAACTCCTGCCATGTAATGGCTTTAGGATCATGGTTGAGGAGGGTCTTTCTACTTAGGAAACTAGATGGGATACTGTCTTTCAACTTCACAGATGTCCTTTGACTTCTTTGTGTGCACGTTTCTCTTCATGAACTTTCTTGTTTTCCATTTTGTAGGAGGGGGAGTCCTTTGCTCATCGGGGTAAGGAGCAAGTACAAGCTTTCAACTGAACAGATTCCTGTTTTGTATAGAACATGTAAGTTGATTATTTTTAAGAACTAAAATTACTGTTATTTTATAATTAGAAATTGGGTTAATTGGTCTTTGTACTGTAAAAGTACCAGCTGATGCCCCAAATAGCTTCTTAGCTATTATATTTTTATACTATTGAATGTGCAGTTCATGTAAAAGACCCATCCCCCAAAATACTTGTGTTACTGTGGTATCCTGAACCTGTATAATCTGTAATCTCTGACTTGAACAGAACTGGTCTTGCATTTAAAATATCTGGTTTCTTTAACAGGCAACATTGAGAATGTGAAGAACATCTGCAATTCCCGAGTGAAAAGACTGGACAGCTCAACCTGCCTTCATGCTGTTGGGGATAAGGCAGTAGAATTCTTCTTTGCTTCAGATGCAAGGTAGTAGAAGTATTTAAACTTTTCTGAAAATACTGGTTCTTGTTTAGAAGTGAGATAGTTCTGGAAATCTTATGCTGTCTTGCTGCTGTACAATTGCTTTCTGATAGAATAGCTTTTAATTCAGGTAACTTCATAAAGCCCCCAGGCTCAGGTACTTGAAAAATGTGAAGGCTTGTCACCAGCATCTGAGCTTCAAACAAGTGCAGCCAGCTGCTGACCTCTATGTGAAATACATCCAGTGCAGGAAAATAATTTGGGTAGAAATGGACAATATCAGCTAAATATTTGGGCAGACTGTAGGTTAGTCTGGGTTGTGGTGTCAGAAGAGGAAATAGTGGTGTGGTTCCAAGCTTGGCAGATACCTGGACATCAGATGCACATTTATGTCAGAAACAAGATCGGGACCTTGGCGGGATCCCTCAGGGACAGGGGGAGGCAAGACCAGAGCAGTAGGAACTGATGCAGTGGTTCCTGAGCCGCCTCCTCTGGGTTGCTGTGAGAGTGCAGGAGGAGCAGCAGATGGAGCCATTGCCTTTGAGATGACTCTATCTGCATTTGTGCCCAAAAGGAAGAGACAGAAGCGCGGCTGGAAGTGCTGCTGTGACATGTTTAATTGCTTTACTATTACAAGCTCTGATGTGTCAGGTTTTGTTTTGTTTCTGTTTTTTTCTGCAGTGCCATCATTGAGCACACCAACAGAGTGATTTTCCTGGAAGATGATGACATTGCAGCAGTAACTGATGGGAAGCTCTCGATTCACCGTCTGGAGCGTTCGGCCAGTGATGATCCTTCCCGGGCCATCCAAACCTTGCAGATGGAATTGCAGCAAATTATGAAGGGTGGGTTGAAACATCTGTAAATGAATATCATAAAAGATGGATGGTTACTGTTTGTGAAGTAGATAGGGCAGAAAACTCTTGATTTGTTGTGAAAATTATATTTAGGTTATTTCTACTGGGAGCTGACATTTCCAAATTTTAAGACTGAGAGACGATGGGCAGTCTGGCACTCTATCCATTTTAGCCTTGGAAAAGTCAAAGATGCTTTTATTCAGTTCAGTATTTAGTGAAAATGTAACTAATGTTAACATGTTGTAATTGTTGGCAGAGTTTGATTGTAAACTAAGAATTTATGCAGAACACAAAAGTTTCTTTAAAAACTAATTTAGTTCCCTTGTCAGTGTTGGGAAATGAAACCAACCAACCAGAGTGAATTACCAATCCTCCCTTTCTTCTTGCCTATTCCTAAGGTTTTGTTTAAGCTGATACAGTCAAATTATCTTGCTACAACAGGTTGTCTTAAAAGTTCTCTTTACCATGTCATGCTTTTGTAAACAGGTAACTTCAGTGCCTTCATGCAGAAGGAAATCTTTGAGCAGCCAGAATCAGTTGTCAACACGATGAGAGGAAGGGTGAATTTCGAGAGCAGCACAGGTAACTCAGAGCAGGTGTTCAGGCTGCACTGGGCTTGAAAACTGTAAATATACCAATCAGAAAATAAAATGCACCACTGATATATGCATATTTATTTGTCTGCAGTTTTGCTGGGGGGGCTGAAGGATCATTTGAAGGAAATCAGAAGGTGCCGAAGACTGATCATTATTGGCTGTGGGACCAGTTACCACGCTGCAGTAGCTGTATGTTCAGCCTTGGCTCAAATGCACATGTAACTCTTAATTGCTGGGGTTTTAGACAACAGCTCTTCATTTGCTTTTTCTTCTATCTCAAACTTTGTATTTCATTGAGGGGTCTCACCCTTTTATTAATTTTTCTTTGTGCCATGTTCTTTATTAATGCTCCAATGCCTATTAACTTGCCATGCTAGAAGCTGACTTTTTTCACCTTGGTTTTTAGAGCTCTGGTGAGCTGTTATTATCAGTTTTTCTCATAAGAATCCATTTAGATTATCTCTGACTCATAAGATGCCCAGACATTAATGGCAATAGTAACAAATATTGTGTTGCTGCTTGAATACAGACTCGACAAGTATTGGAAGAATTAACTGAATTACCAGTGATGGTGGAACTTGCCAGTGACTTCCTGGATAGAAACACCCCTGTATTCAGGGATGATGTGTGCTTTTTCATAAGCCAGTCAGGTGAGCTACATTTACTGTTGAGTGTGTGCTGTAAGATTGCTTTCCATTGCATTTTGCACTGTGTGGGTGTGAATACAGTTATGTAGAATTTTATGCTTTTCAGGAATCATTGCTATCCTCTGCCAACCTGAAGTCAAGATGCAAATGTTTTCCAGGTGAAACTGCAGATACACTTATGGCCTTGAGGTATTGTAAAGAACATCGTGCTCTGACAGTTGGCATCACAAACACAGTTGGCAGCTCAATATCCAGGGAGACTGACTGTGGGGTACATATCAATGCAGGACCTGAGATAGGTGTGGCAAGCACAAAGGTAATTGCTGTTCAGTGTCTGACTTTCATGCTTCAGCCCTGTGGAATCCAATTAAAATTTTACTTGTAGCACTTCAAACTGAGATCATATTAACTCTCTGCAGACTTAGCTGTTAAATGTTTTGTTTTGTCTGCAGGCTTATACCAGCCAGTTCGTGTCTCTTGTAATGTTTGGCCTAATGATGTCTGAAGACAGAATTTCCTTGCAGAAAAGGAGACAGGAGATCATTAGTGGACTAAAATCATTGCCAGGTATATTGATATTTTGGGTTTGAGGAGGCATAGGGGATGTTGGCAATGTAAAATACTCCTCAGGGATTTTTCTTTCTCATTTAAGTTTCACTCTCCCCCACCTACTGAAAGGGAGACAATATGAGAAAAATGCACTACTCATTTCTGCACCATTTGCCAGTTTTACAAGCACCCTTCCAAGAAACTTGGCAGGAAGATTGGAATTTTCATGGGCTGGGTTTTCTAATTACAATAAAGTAGTTTTGTATGAGAACTACTATTTGATCTCCTAAATTGACAGTTTGAATTTTTTAAAGCCTTCCACTTTAAATCAGGATAGATAAAAGGAAACTAATTCAAGGTGACTTTAAAACGGATGTTCACAACTTCCTTTAAAAATTCAAATGGGATGCATGAGCACTGCTTAAACCAATAGTTGCTTTAAATTTATTACTGTAAATAAGGCTGGAGAAAATATTCTTAAACTGCAGTCAAAGTTACTAAGTTAGTGGTTGAATTCTATTAAGTGTATTTGTTCTATTAGATAATTAGAACACGCTACTACAAGCAAACTATTTTTTCCAGTTAAAAAAAATTTAATATTTTTTTTCTGTGCCTCAATAGAGATGATTAAAGAAGTCTTGTCCTTGGATGAGAAGATACACGATTTGGCTCTTGAACTGTACAAACAAAGATCATTGCTGGTTATGGGTCGTGGGTATAATTACGCCACTTGTCTGGAAGGAGCTTTGGTAGGAACTTCTCAATATTGTAGAATGTTATTTAAAATGAGATTTTGTGGCTTCTGCAACATAGATTATTTCTAATATTTCATTACAACTTAATTCTGCTGCAGTAAAGCTGTTATCTATAACTGGGAGCATGTAATTGAACACATACATAAGGTGAACCTGGATACAATATCAGTTTCTTGTTTCTTTCACGTAATAAATGCAGCGTTTAATGGGTCTATTTAAAAACCAAAAACCTAACAGTTTACACTACTGACCCATTTGAAAATAACATCAGAAAACCCCAACGTGCTGGTGTTGAGAAGAGGTGCTTGTGAAGGAAACTCATGAATTATGTTATGAGCATTCTGGTGGATGGACACATACCTACCTCTCAGAAGAGTTTGAAGTGTTAAGGGTAGACTGCCAAGGTTGTGCTGGGGGCTTGGTTCTTAAAGTTCCTGTTGATTATTCCAGCTCTTTATCTGCAAATGCATGTGCCTGGGCAAGCTCTGCTTCCACCCACAGCCTGCTGGAAATCCCAGCAGACAGCCCATGTGTTATCACTAATAACTGATCTTTGAAAATACCAACTTGATACCACATGTCTGCATTGAAGTGGCAGAGGTACAACTTTGCTGTTTTGCTTCTTGTGGCTGCTGTTTCTCCTCTGATTTACCAGTAACTTGATGGCATTTCTTTTTTTCTTTTTTTTTTCTTTCAGAAAATAAAAGAAATCACCTATATGCACTCTGAAGGGATCCTGGCTGGTGAGCTGAAACATGGGCCATTAGCCCTAATAGATAAACAAATGCCTGTTATCATGGTGATAATGAAGGATCCCTGTTTCACCAAGTGCCAGAATGCTCTGCAACAGGTCACTGCTCGGCAGGTAGGATATTTAACTACTACAGTGTCAGAGGAAAAGAGATTGTGCACATTGTATTGCTGCTGGCTCTGCCTCCAAAAAAGGATGTACTGCTGATTTTGTTTTAATTATAAAGTTATAAATAAGGTACTACATCTGCATTGTGGGTTGTCATTACAGGTTAAGACCAGCAGTGAAAAAGATAGCATGTGGGTCATTTATTTGTTTAGGTTTTTTTGTTTTGAAGCAAATGGAATAATGTTAAAACTCCGCAAGGTGAAAACATTCAAGTCTCACAATACAGTGAAAGGCAAAAGTCATTAGACTGGCATTGCCTTTGTGAGATACTTGAGTGTCTTCAAACATAGACAGGCATGCTGTGAACCAATATTTCAAAGCAGTTCTAGGTTGGCTCTTCACTTACCAGTGCAAAATTGTATTTTCAGGGTCGTCCAATCATTCTGTGTTCTAAAGAAGACACAGAAAGCTCAAAATTTGCCTACAAAACCATTGAGCTCCCTCATACCGTTGACTGCCTTCAAGGAATCTTGAGTGTTATTCCTCTTCAGTTGCTTTCATTCCACCTGGCTGTTCTCAGAGGATATGATGTAAGTGCTTTCTATATTTAACAGTCCAGTTAGTGCAGTTTTGAACTTCCTCCTACCAGTGTAAAGTGAGAGACCCAGTTTTATGGCATATGTAGCAGAGGACTTTGATAACAGTTAGAGGAGCTTATCATGACTACAGTGGTACAGGTGGCATTTCAGTGCCAATTCTTCAGTTCTGTATTTTTTAAATTGTTATCCTTCTAAAAAATTATAAAGATCATTTGTTAATTTGATTAGTTAAGAATAGATATGGGACTTTTTAGAGAACTAAATCTTCAAATGTGACATTGTAGTTTAACCTAAAATAGGTCAATGCTTTCTACAGCTTGGTTTGCTGATGTGTAGGTGTGTCAGTTTGATAATGATGATGGCTTTGGAGGGGTACCCTGAGCAAAACAAATCTGTATTTGTTAGGAGGGTTTTGGAAGCAAGGATGAATTCAGCTGGAAGTCATTATCTGCAGATCTATAGTCTGTTGTGTGTGTTAATGTGCCTAGAATAAAGCAGAACTCATTAGGAAGTCTGAAAAAACACACTAAATGAACTGTCAAATGCAGAATGTCAGTATTACTCTGTCAGTATTACTCTGTCAGTACTGAAAGTCTGTCTCTTCATTCTAGGTGGACTTTCCAAGAAATTTGGCCAAATCTGTTACTGTAGAATAACAGCCAAGAACAGCTGATGTTTTTGTCACCAGACCTCTGAGTTATACTTGTAGAAATGTATTGTTCTCAATTGATAGGTACATGTTTTTTCTAAAGAGAATGACAGTGCTGACTGGAAAGTGTCAAAAGGATTTACCTTGCAGCTTAAAAAGCTTTTGATGTGCCTTGTACCCAAGTGCTTTTGCTCACAGCAAATATTCCTCTAAGTCCTGGAATTGCCAAAGAAGATAAAAATTGTTTACACACGGTATACTGAATGAACTTTTCTACTGTGCAATATATATATATATGTACAGCTCTCTCCAGAGTAACTGTGAACATTTTTTTTAGCCTACACTACTTAACTAGTTTTAAAGATATAGTATTTATAACTACAATTGTATAGCTTTTTTTTAAGTTATTTTTTTAGTACATTGCTTATCTGTAACATTGTTAATGCTCAGAATGTAAATACTGAGCATGTTGACACTTATGTACAGTTGTTGGGGATTTCTCTTCTTCAGCCTCAAACTGGAAATTTGTTGTCCCTCTTCCTCCCCACCTTTCTCTCCTCCCCTTTACATCTGTGTTTCATATTTAACCAGTCATTTGCAAAGTTATTCTGTGGCTGTAAATTCCCAGCTATGTTCTAAATTTCTGCTTCTTTCAACTAATTTGAACATCTAGAACAACATTTGTTTTCTATGCCACCCTAGCTCTTATTTGCATAACATGTACGGTGCAACAGAATAAGGGAACTGGATGTCTTTCAAGTGATATTTTTGTCTGAAGAGGGTACAATGAAATTACAATGCTATTAAAAGATGATATAGTTCTTCTTGTTTTGTGTGTGTGTGTTTTTGCTTAGTTGGTTTTTGTTTTGGGTTTTTTTAACTTGATGACTCCACATCTCAGATCTGAGATGTTTTCCAGACGTGTACTGACACAGCAGTGTCATCCCTGTAGGTTCTACTGTTGTTCACACCAGCTGTTGATTAAACCTTTGCTTTCTACCTTCTGCTGAGGTAGATGAATGTGGAAAGAAATTTCCTGCAGGTGAAAAGAGACTCTGTGCCTGTGTTTTTACATATGTTGCTCATGGTCATAAAGTTGCCTCCTTGGCCAGGAAAAAGTTGCCATAAACTTGCATTTAATATATAGTATCTAACTCCTGATATTAGAATTTATATAAAACAAACTCCAGCACCCTATACTGGCACATAAGAGAATATTCAGTACATCTTCCAGCTAGGGATAAAGTCCCATTTATTGACATATACATTTGCAAAAGCACACTGTGCTAGCTGTGAACTAACTTCCAGTAGGGAAGTACTTATAAACCTCCAAATAAATAAGGTAGATTCACACATGAAGTCCTCTGCTCTTTAGTGTTCTTTTTTTTTTTTTTTCAAATGGTCAGAAAGCATAATATTTAATTTTTCTACATTTTATTAACTAAAAACTTGACCAGTAAAAGTTTTTTTATGCTGTTCCTCTGCAGGTTGGGTTCTTAATGGAGTTGTTTGAATGCTTGTGTAGGTTAAGAACTTGAGAGTATCACACTGGATTGTAATAGGAGCTACTTATTGGAAACTGGTATAGTACTTTTTATAACCACATAAAAGAGCTCAGATCATAAAGAAAAGCTAGTCTGACCTAGGTCCCAAGAACATGTAACTATGTATCTGACATGTTTTGGTAAGTAATGCAAAGGCCCCTTTTACTCTCTGTCTAGAATTAGTATCCTCTTCGTATTAAAAAGACTATAAAAATATTTAAAAAAACCATCAAGGGATACTGATATCATCTAGTCTATATAATACATTAAATTGACTTATTAAAAAAATTAGGGGTGTGTTTTTCTAAAACCATCGGTTAGAATAGAAATCACGGGAATTGAAGCTCTCACTAGTCCTGGGAGAGGTGGAAAATTGTGTTTATTTTTAGACAGCACCTGTTTTAAAAAACAAGCAGTCCTCGTGTCAAGGGGGTGTGGCATGGTGAAGGGTGGAAAGGTTATGGTTTTTGAGTGGGGTTGAAAACCAACACATGTGACATCACTGCGCTGTGCTGCTCTGAGGGCTTCTTGTTACAGGGGAGTTGTTTCCTTCATGAAGGCCCTCTCCCTGCAGCTGTGAGGAGCCACCAGCCACCAACCGGCCATGTCGTGGTGCTGCTGCTGTGAAGTGACGTCACAACCACACTGCCAAAATGACGTGTGTTGTGATGTCATTCAACTCGATGACGTCACGGCGGGGGCGGGGCCGAGCTGCCCACCCTTCTCCACTGCGGTCCTTCACCGCCCTCCCTTATATAGCGGGTGGTAGGTCCCGCCCCCGAGGCTCGATTGGCTGAGCTCCGCCGGCGGAGGATCGCGATTGGTCCGCGTGCCTGTCAGTGAGCGGCGGTGCGCGCCGTGCGGTGGCCGGGCCAGCGGGGGCGGCCGCGGCCGGGCCGCTCCGACCCAGGTGAGGCGGCGGCCGCGGAGGGGCTGGGAACCGGGGCGGGACGAGCCCTGGGGCGGCCGCAGCTTCACCCGCGGGCCGCCCGCTCGGCGCGGGCACAGCCGGGGCGCCCCGCGGGCCGCTGCCCGGGCCTGGCCGCGCCGGAGGAACGCGGACAACGGCGGGGCCGGGCCCTCCCTCCTGCCCCGAGCCCCCCTCGCTGCTCTGGGAGCCGGCCCTCCGCCTGCTCCCCTCTCGCTCCGTGCCCGGTGCCCGGCGGCTCCCGGAGCCGGGAGGGTGGAGGGAGCGGGACCAGGGACTGCAGGTCCCGCTCGGTGCGGCCGGGGCGAGCCGCGGCTTTGGAGGCGAAGCAGTTCCTCAGTAGAAGTTTTAAGGAAGACGTGGGAAAGCTGCTCTCTCTCGGTTCTTACATAAACAGCGAAATAGGTTACGGCACGTTTAAAGTTTTTCCCTCTTCCCACCAACTTGCCTTGGCAGAGCGCTGAGGTGCGTGCAGTGTTTGCCTGCAGTGCGTGTGTAACAGCGGAGTGATGCCGTGAGAGGTACTGGTAAAATCTTTGCTTGGTCGGTAGTGGTTTGGGTTGCTTAAAGAGGAAGGTCGACTTTTCCAAGGGCTGACAGCTACAGAGAACCTCTGAACTGCTGTAATCCCTTGGCATTACTCAGCGACTGCCTTGTTACACTTTCGGTTTGTAACGGGCTGTTCAAGGGCTGTGAGTAGAGGAGTAGGAGGTAAATCGCTCTGATTTGTGGTTGGACTCTTACCTGTTGATATACGTTCCTGTAGAGATTAAAAAAAGAGCCCAACACTGTTGGATGGTAGTCCTTAAAAAGGCACACCTGAATTTGAAGTGCATTTGCAAAGGTGGATAAGAGAATAGGGGGAGGTTTTCTGCACTAATGTGTATGTCTGAAATAATATGTATCCTAATGCATCCGAGAAACTTGCAGCCCAAGTAAAAATTAGGACTTATCTTATGGAGAGGTACTTAGCATGGTGAATTGCTAAGGGTGTCAGAATACATAAAACTTGTGTGTTCTGATACCTCGTTCCCTCTTTGGGTCTTGTCTGAAGAGTTTATCCAGATCTCTAAGTGATTTTTAAAAGTTGGCTTCATGCAGACAAGGATCCTAAAAGGGAGAATTTCTCTAGTTCAGGATAATTTCATTTTACTGAATTTTTTTGTATCTCTTATAGACAAGTGTTTCATGAACCCCTGAAGACCTCAGGTACAGCATAGTTCTTGTGTAACAAACAGGCTGATAACCTGCAACTTGATACCCAGCTTATGCAAAATCTATGCTTTTTTGGTTTTGTCTGTAAGCCCTTTCAGAGAGAGGATCTTGACCTTCCAGCTGTACCTTTCTTCCAGTAATGAAGATTCACTGAAAATACCATGGCTGCCCAGGGACTGTTTGTCAAAAAATTTGGTACTTCAAGGTCCATAGCTTTGATGTAGCAAAAAAGGTTGGAAAAAAGAGTGGGGTTTTTCCTAGGATGTACTAGGAAAGGCTGGAGCACCTCTTCAGGCATTTCTTTGGTCTCATGTTGGTGTGAGCTGGCTGGAACTGCATCAGACTGCCCCTAAAATTATTGTGTAGGGGATGTAATTCTCTTCCTCCTTCCCTCTGTTACTGCTGTGAGAGAGGCAGGAAGGTGGTAGCTCACATTTTCCCTTTGCTGGTCCTTTCTCCTCTGCTTTTTTCTTAAGCTACTAAGGGGAAATGCCAAGTAAACTGACTGTCTAAATTGCTGCTGGAGATGACCCAGTTGAATATCTGCTTCTTAAAATGCTGCATAGATTTTGAGAAACTAGAAGGTGGAAAGGACTCCAGACATTTCTTGAGAATGTCTTAAGACTAACTTAACTACTAGCAGTTTGATTTTAAACTCCATCTTTATTAGGACTTGTAGGTCTTCAGTTAGTTTTATTGCAGATTCCTTGGAGTTCATCTACTGGCTTAAAACATGGAAAAGATCTTGCTTCCTCCTACGTGCACTGAGGAAGAGGCAGGTCCAAATTCTAATTCTTGAAGCAACCCAAATTAATTTGTGTGGCTTTGTGCCCTTCTAGGGTGGGTGTCTGGGTTGCTCTTGAGGCTTTTCTGTTTTGCATTGGCTTACAAATGTTCTGTGGGACCAGTCAACAGAGGGGGCTGAGCTGCTCTTTCTGTAGCTGAACCAGACCACACAGGACACAGCTGCTCTCATTTCCTGTTTCAAGGAACTCTTGCCTGTGCAAATCACTCCAGGCTCTAATGACACTGTCACAGTGAATGCAAAATTAAAAATGGGAAAATTTGTTAGAGACCTCTTCAGTAATTACTGAGGTAATTTTCTTGTAAGGTTTGGAAGAGGGATGGAAGCCCAGGAAAACTGGCGGTCTGTGCTCTCGTTACTGTAGCACTTCAGAGCTAAAGAGGTTCAGTCCATTACTGTGCTCTCTGATGTAATTACTTACCTCTAATTCATTCCTGACAGATGGATATAACTTGTTCTCTATTGTGGCAGGAAAGTCTCCTTCAAACTGTGGCTCAGAACAGGAAAGTCTCCTCCAAACTGTGGCTCAGAACTGTAATTCTGTATCACTCTATATATATCAGGGGTGTTATGGTGTGTGTAAGATGGGAGGGAGAATGTATTGGGATAAGTCTGGATCAGGGAAGGGTTGCCTGGCAGAGGTGAGGAGGCAAAGACCCCCTTGGAATTTTCTACTGAACTAGGTTGAAAGGGATGTTGGAGAAACTGCAGCAGCCACAGGGATTTGGGGGCAGTTTTGTTTCAAACCTGTTTTGCAGTTTTAATCAAGTTTTTTATTAAAACCCAGTTTCCTTCTGTCCACAGACTCCATGGATTTCTGCTGTTGCTTTTATCTGCATTCTCAGTGTTTGAAAAAAACATAATTTTTAATTTTCTTTTTTGTAATACAGAAATTAATACAGTCCTAGCACACAGTAGTAATTCTAAGTTATGGAGTAGCCTTCAAGGAGTAGAGAGTTGTTGGATTTGGGTGCTTTTGTTTGTTTTTACAGTTGTTTACTTACCTTTTTGGTTTATAAACTGGAGTTTGAACATGGATTTCCTTAAAGCTGTGAAGGCTCTAATTGCTGTCTGTCTGCAAGTATTTTTCATTAGCAGTGGTAATACAAGAAACTGAAAGAATGTTTGTTTAATGGTGTGCTGTTGAAAAATTCATATGTATTAAAATATGTATAATATATTTTCCATCTTGTCTGCCTGAAAATTAGTGAGAAATTGAACATCTGTTTCTTCTCTTTTTCTTTAAGATCTTGAAAACTTCACCAGGCCCTGAAGAGAGGAAACTACATGACACTACACCATGACTGACAGTAAATGTGATAGTCAATTTTACAGTGTTCAAGTTGCAGATTCAACATTCACTGTACTAAAACGTTATCAGCAATTGAAGCCCATAGGATCAGGGGCACAGGGCATTGTTTGGTGAGTAATAAATACTTCCCTTAAATATAAAAAAACTGTATTTCTGAAACAAAATTGTAATGCATTCCTCATAGAGGCACCAGAATGCAAATACTGATGATAAATTCTCTTGCTACAGGGTTATGGATTAAATAAATTCTAAACCAATTGCTAGCTATAGTTCACTTGCAAACCTCTTTTTTGGTTTTTTTTTAGGGAAAATTAATGTAACTGCTTAAATTAAAATGGTCAACAAATTTATTCCTTTCTCATTAACCACTTTGTTTCTGTTTCTAGTTCTCCCACCCCCTTGCAGTTGTGACATTGCAGTGTAAGGTTTGACAAAGCAGCTGTGAAAGACTCTGGGTTTTACTCGTTTCTTCGTCACGGCCCCTCCTTTCTTCCCCCTCTTTTATTCCCCATCACTCCTGTCCGTTTCTAGGAGCCATCAGTGCAGTGGCCTTGCCCTTAACTGGCAGGATGAGGCAGATCAGTGTCACTGTCACTCCATGGGATGCTGTGTGAGGGGTTTGGGCTGGCCAGCCCTTCCTGTCACCCCAGCTTTGTGTCCAGCCTCCAGTGGCCCAGGACGTGAGAGCCATTAGGCTGATCCTGAACCTTAGTCTCTTGTGTGGCACCACACCTCTGGGCCAGCTAAAGGTAAACACTTTCAAATGTTCTTTAGACTGCAGCAATCCATTCTGCACAACTTGGTTCCAGCCCAGATTTTGTCGGGCAAAACTTACTTGGTAACAGCAGAAATGTTTGTTGATGCGGTTTTTAATTCCAAACGCAGGGGAACAAACAGATGCACTCAGGAACTCTCTGATATTGAACTTAATCACAACACATGGTGGGCTGTTCGTGCTTTAAATCCAGCCTGCAGTTTGTCTTCATCTATGAAATCTGCAGAATAACTGTGATGACTCATGTATTGTGAGCAACTCCTTCTACAGCACCTGCCCATGTCATCCTGCCCTTTTCATACACATAATAAGTTATATAAGTGGGAAAACAGTGCATTTTTTGTGAGAGCATGCCTTTATTTTTAGATTATTTAGATACCCCTATTGCCCTGCTAATAGGTGAAAAATAAGCCAAATGAGAACACCATATTTCATTCTTCTTCAGTGGGTTGAGTGGTGGGGGGACATGCATCCTAGATCCTGGTCATTAGTGTTTGAGTAAGATTTAGTGTAGTGCTGACATTTTTCAGGTATAAATGTTCTCAGAGTTATACTTGTTTTAGAGGGCCTGCACGAATTTAGGGTGGTTGTAAACTTCTCTCTTTTCATTAGAAGTAATGCATTTGTAAACCAAATTACTTCAGCTAGGTCTCTGCTTCAAAATGAAGTTCAGGTAGTGTTAAGGGCAATGTTTTGGGAGGAAGAAGGAATGATTTGATTTATTGACTTGTTTTGAAACTACTTGATTTATGAAGTAGCAGAGTGAAACATGGTGTAAAACGTTCATCTTCCTGTGAAATACTTCAAGTTGAAGAGGGTGCAGAATCTTAATTTCTCCTAAAATCTCTTATAGTGCACAAGGGAAAGAAACAAAATACTAGAATGTAAAATGTAGAAAACTCAGTGTAAGATGAGGGCTATCCTGCCGTGTTTGGCTGGAAAATTTGTCAAGTCATTAGTGGGATGTGATGCTTTTTTTTATCATCCAGTGTTTAACATAAAAAACAGAAAAAGTGTTTCTGGAGTTTTGTGTCTGGATTTCATTTCTTCTATGAGAAATTTTTAACACCACATGTGTCACTTCAGCTAGGAGAGGTCTAAATTTGCTTTTTTCCCCCCAAAATGTTAATGGGAAACTCCATTCTTATTGCTTCTGTGAAGTTTTATCTTTGGTATTAAAATGTAGGAAAATACGTATTTTTGAGAACACATGCTTAAGAAAAACGGCAAATGAGAGCTCTAGGAAGGTGAAAAAGTAACTCAGTGTTATGTAGAGGGTATTTCTAGCTCACCCTGAAAACAGGTTAGGAGAGAAATTGGATATATGTTTTGTATTTTATATACAAAGTACACGTATATGTAACTCACTGCACTTCTTTGTTCTAACGTATTCATCCATTTGAAGTCTTGTAATCTATTTCAAACTGACCAATTAGGTGCACAGTCATTCTTTTGAAATAGTTTTTGTCTTCAACTTCCTGATGCCTTTTTTTTTTTTCCTTTCTTGTCCTTGATTTCCTACATTTTTTAGTGAATCCAATTTTTCTGTCCCAGCAAATTTCTTTTGTCCTGCAATGCGGCAAAGCCACAATCTTATAAATAGCACAGCTTTGACTGTGTTGGTAACTTTACTTACAGTTGCACTTGGAGAAACAGTTGGGATAAGTTTGTTACTTTTTGGAAAACTACCACAAGTGCCCTGAAGACCTAGTTACAGTTTACTGGAATCACATTGGAATTACTGTTGTGTGGTGGGGTAGACACTGAGATTCTTCTCTGATATCAAGCAATGAAATAATTTGTGGATGTTTTGTTAGCAGCCAAGGTGATAATTGGGTAGGCTTTGGCAAATCTGCTGTTTTAAACAGTTGCCATGATGAAAAAGTCTTGAATTCAAATGAGCAGGGATGGGGAAAGAAATTTAACACAAATTACACTCATGATTTTTTTGGTGTATTTATGTAAAATGAGGTAATATTTAGAAGTGGGGTCTTGGTGGCAATAAAGATTATTTTCTGTCTTATTTAATTTACCAAAGGAAAGAATTAATGCTCACACAGTTTTTTACCATTTTTTTTTTTTTTTACCTCTACCAGTCTGGTTTTATTTCTTCCTCTTGGATTATGCAGGTATCAGACAAGTTGTGGTTTTTCTTTTTCTTTTTTTTTTATCTCCAAAATCAGAGGTTCAGTGGAGTTCTTCACATTTGCTCAGACTGAGGCTTGACATACACCTGATTTGTCAGATCACAGAGGGACACTTCCCCTAAAATTGCTCCTCTGTCCACTGCTGACCTGTGACTGCCTCCTAATTTGTGCAGACCCTGTTGGTTACTGATCTGATAGTAATTTGCCAGTATAGTCAGTAACATATGAAAGTCATTAAACATCAAAGTCATTAACATATAACTCCCCTAATTTATATATAACATCTTTTGGGTGAAGTGAATACTGAAACATCAATGCTTTCATACTTGGGAGGAAAATAATTTCTCCAACTGTCTGGCCAGTTGCCTTCCTCCCACTGTGTGTTTTCTTTTGCACAGACATAAAGGCTTTAAATCTCAGAGCGATTCTGGCATTGAATAGTGACTTATGCATTTCACAGAGCTAAGTTGAAATAAATACTAGCAGGTCTTTGGTGCAAGTGGCACATTGGTTCACATTTGGGACGTGTAATTTGGGGCATGGCTCCAAGAAAACACAATATCTCACGTGTGAGCTCTGCTTTGTGGTGGGGCTTTTTCCAGGAGGGAGGGAAAGCAGGGACTTTGTGCTGGTAAACTTGATATAATTTGAGTATTGTTGTTGTCGCAGGGGAGCTGTAATTTCTGTAGGAGTACCATTGTGTGATGGTCCTTTTTAATTCTGGTGTTGTATGTACCATGATGAGGTAGGAAAGGAGCTCACAAAGAGCTTAAATGTGCTTGGAAAATATGTGAATGGGAATTCTTTCCTACCCTATGAAAGTAACATTAAATGGAAATAGAGCAATGTGGGAATCCTTATTTAAAACTGGAACTATTTAAAGACTGGAACTCCTGAGTAGCATGTGCTATGAATTCATGTATATTTTGCCAAATAGTCTATGTGTAAAAAATGAAAAATATTCCCACTTTCGTCTTGTTCTCCTTATACAGATTATTTAGCTTTAGATTCTTATAACTATTAGAGCAAGTTCACACTTTGACCTCAAACTGCAGAGGGAAGGGACAATCAAAACTGAAAAATAGGATAAAATTTATGGTAATGTTCAATTTTAAACCCTTGTATTACTCCCTTCAGTCTGAGTTTTCCATATTTCTTCAATGGATTTCCCCCCCCCCCCCAAAAGCAGATGATGAAGGTAATTTTCTGCTAGGCACTAAAATTTTCTATCATTGTAAATTATCCACAGAAAGGAGAATATTGATGCCTGCAGAAGGGATCGTAGAGACATGGTTGTGACTCTCCTTTAGCAAAGAGAAATATCTACTGCAAATACTAAATGGTTGTCAGTCAGCAAAAGTGTCCAAAAATATTCCAAATATACAGACTAGGCAATTGAAATGCTTCTTGATTTCAAATAAGCCTAAAATATTTTTAGATCTTGCAATTTTGAATGTGAGTCTTGAGTCAGCAGATTCAGTCTAAAGACAGAAAGGAGAGCAGGAAGACTTCTGATGAATGTCAGCACCTTCTGTTTGACCTATTTATATTTATTAAAGGCTGTGTGGTTTTTAAAGGATGTTTGTTTTCTGAATTAGAATTAGATGAAGTTAGTACAAGCAGGTTAGTGGGTATGCTTTGTCTCGACTCTTGATTTCTTTCCTCACTCCTGCCTCCCTTTTGCCCCCTCCTTTCCCTCAAACAGACTTCAACTTGTTTGTCTTTGAACACTTCTAGTGCTGCCTTTGATACAGTCCTTGGAATCAATGTTGCTGTGAAGAAGCTGAGTCGTCCTTTTCAGAACCAAACCCACGCAAAAAGGGCCTACAGAGAGCTCGTTCTTTTAAAATGCGTCAATCACAAAAATGTAAGTTGGCCTTTGTATTTCTCTCCCTCAGTTACTGTCACTTGTCAGAAAAGCTCTGGGTTGGCTTCCTCACTTGTTGTTAGTAACCAAAGTAATGGAAAAATAGTGAAGGACTGCAAAGATTTGCTGTTCTCTACGATGTATGGTTAAGTTTTTGGGTGAGCTGTTTGGGGTGTGCAGTGCCAGGGGGAGGAGGGTTTTGCTCTGGTGTTGGTATAGGTTGCCATCAGTGTCAGCTTTACAGAGCTGGCCTTGCTCTGTTCCATATCCCTTTTTAAGTTTTACTGCAGCAAAGCTTATTTAGCAGTGGGATGGTTTGGGGATTTGACCCTTGTAACTGCATTGTAGTTGAATCTTCTGAGCTTAGGCAAGATTTTTATTAAATACAGCATTTAACTGATGGGGTTTGCAGAGGTGCAGCACTGTCTAACAATTTATTGATAAACAAAAGGGAAATACTATGGCCAACACTTGTGAATTTTAAAGTCTGTGAACCTTCTAAAATAAGCCTTGGTGGCAATAATTCAGTTTTCAAGTGCAAGAATGTAAATTTATGTGGCTGCTATGTTCTGATACTAACATGAACTAGAAACGTCGTTGGTCACTGAAGTAGTGCAGTAAGGTCTCAAACTTTCTGGAATAATTAGCCTTTCAGGGTTGATTTTTAAGTAAGATTTTGGTGAAGTCCAGATGTAGCAGAATGAAAGCAAGGTGGTTATTAAGGATGGCAGTACAGTAATTTTAGCAGTTCTGGAAATAGTACATCATAATCTAAGTTTAATGGGATGGCGTGGGGCACCTCTGTGCACGTGGTGTTGGACAGCCTTGGCTAAAATTCCTTGCCCAACATGTGATTTAAAATAAGAGATTATTATTTATGGGGGAAAAAAATGGCACTGGGGAGGGAAATAGAAATTGTCTTATAACTTTAAAAAAAAAAAAAGGATGATTTTTTTTCTGTCTTGGTTCCTTTGGCACACATGCTGCAGTTTGGAACTGTTTCTGAATTGGCAGTTTTTCAGCATATGTGAATTAACTGCAGCCAAGTAACGTTCAAGTTGTATACAGTAACAGTGTGCACTTGATTTTTGAATAGTAACTTCTGTAATAGTGGAGTTTTATGTGAATTAAAGCAGAGATTTCTTCTAATGTTTGTTTTTATTTTATAGATAATTAGTTTATTGAATGTATTTACACCACAGAAGTCACTAGAAGAATTTCAGGATGTGTAAGTACTAGATTTATGTTTTAATTTTCTCTGATAAATACTAGCCTAAGCACTGGAGGTGTATTTCCAGTATCCTACAGACTTCATGCCTTGAAAATCAAGGGTAGCTAAAAGCTACCCTGAAGTGGGAAATAAAAAAAAGGATATTTACCTTTTCTTCAGCTGTCTGCCATACTTTGCTGCTTGTATCTGGTTGGTTTGTATGGTCCTTCAGCTACGGGGATCACCTCAGGATAATTACTTGGTCTGGATAACCTGAGAGCATTTTTTTGCTGTACCAATCACATCAGCACAACAGTATTATTGGCCTCAATTAAGAACTGAATATATTTCTTTTTTATTCAAGCTGTGTCAATTGGTCTAGGAAGGATTCCTGGCCATTTGATTGGTGGGATATTCCTATAGGTTCCAGGGAATATGCTGTTATGGTTTGTGAATGGGCTTCCTGAGTAAATGAGGGAGTGTGTGTGTCTCAGGTGGGTAAGCAGATGATACTTTAACTTGAAAATTATTCGATGATTCTTAGTTTTTACTGTGCTTATCCTAATTTTCTTATTAATGTTTTAGATTAAAATACAGTGAAAGGGAGCATTTACATTGCAATATCTGCAATCTCTGCATCAACTTTAGTCAGTCGTAGCTTTTCATGCTGCATAAAGTCATAATTATTTTTTGTGTTACTGTTTATAAAACTAGTGGAATTTTGCTGTCTTGTGATGGACTATTCAACACTTCATTTTTCAACAGACTATTTGAATAGATAACTTAATTTTGTAACTGCATGGACTTTTTTTATCATTAACCTTTTTGACACCTATGTTAGCAAAGTAGTGAACTTTATTAAACATCTCTTATGCTAAGCTTAAACCTCATATGAGAAGACTTGAGTTTCCTTAATGCTTTCTTTTTTTGTGCTTTAGATATTTGGTTATGGAGCTGATGGATGCAAATTTGTGCCAGGTTATTCATATGGAATTGGATCATGAAAGAATGTCCTATCTACTTTACCAAATGCTTTGTGGTATCAAGCATCTCCACTCAGCTGGTATCATCCACAGAGTAGGTAGTAGTAGATCATTAAAAATACTCTTTGTGAACACAGTTGTTATGAAACAGGGAGGAAGGGAAGGGGTTGTGTAAAGAAGCAAATACACCAGAGCAGGAAAATGCAGTCGTCAGTAAAGTGAATTTTTGGCTTATATTGACTGTGGAGGGTGTGTGTGTGTGTATTACTCTGAATGTTAATCCTTCCTTAACTGGAGTAATTTCTTGTTAGGATTTGAAACCCAGCAACATAGTAGTAAAATCAGATTGTACCCTAAAAATCCTTGATTTTGGACTGGCAAGAACAGCATGTACTAACTTTATGATGACTCCATATGTAGTAACACGGTATTACAGAGCACCAGAGGTTATCCTTGGAATGGGATATAAGGAGAATGGTAAGTTGCTGGAGGAATGCTTTAAATCTTCTGTCTAAAGCATGTCTCTCTTGGAACATAACTTTGAAAGGAGGAGGGAGGGCTGGTTTCCCCTGTCGTGTCTAATCGTGGTATTGGAAGTAACAAAAAAATTACACTGTAATAATTGTGGGGAATATAATAGTTTGCTGTTCTGTGTGCCTTTCTGCACTTAACATATGCTGCTCCCTCTCCCCTGCTATTGTTATATCTTTTCATGTGTTCACTTATTATCTTTTTGCCATTTTTTTATTCTCCGAAGACCTCTTGAGACACTTGATTCTGGCTGATCTTAAACCTCCCCCCAAAACCAAAAAACATCATTACATAAATAATAAACCCTTAAATCAATATGATTTTCTTCTGATGCATTTACCTTTGGCAGTGTCCCCCTTTCCCTCTTTGATTATTAAAATCTGCTGCAGATCCCTTCATAAAACATGTCTTATACTCCCAAGTTTGCATAGCACTCAAAGAGGCTGTGTGTTATATTATTAAACCCAACACAGCTGTAAGATATTGAACATTGAGCCAACAAAATTGTTGTCAGGGAAATTTTTGCTTTATTGGGGGTTTTACCTGCTGATTTTTACTGGCACTGGACTTGCATGTTAGTAAATCTTTTTGCTTTCTCACAAGGGCTTGGGGATACCATGGGGTTTGTATACATGTAATTTTGACTGTGTAAAACAAGGGACCTTGATTGGGCCCTTGGTAATGGAAAAAAACACTTTAATTAATGCACAAGGCAGCTTGTCATACAGGAAGTGCTGATGTGGATCAGAACTTTAGTAGAGGCTATTCTGGTTGGGACAGAAATAGTCTGCAGGACTGTAGGAATAAAGGGTGAGCTTACAAATAAGTAATTGTGGTGTTTTAAAAAAATCTCTTTAATCTTTTGTCCTTGTTGCACCTAACATGTGCTAGTGGATATCTGGTCTGTTGGGTGCATTATGGCAGAAATGGTGCTCCATAAAGTCCTGTTCCCAGGAAGAGATTGTATCCTTCTTCACAGTCGTTTCACAAGTGGAAACACTGATTACATTTTACAAAAAGCTCATGACAAAATTTAGGAACAGTCAGTTGGTGTTGATATGATTGAAAATTCATGTGAGCAGTTTGGTTTTCCACATTGTTGTGTTTTATTGTAGATGCTTAGATGGTTTTGTTTGTTTTCCTCACTTTTGTTCATGATACTTCATAATTTGATCATTTCACTTTTATTTTCAGTTGATATCTGGTCAGTTGGGTGCATCATGGGAGAATTGGTGAAAGGTTGTGTGATATTCCAAGGCACTGATCGTATCCTTCCCTAGTCATCCCTGAATCCCATTCCACTTCCAACAGAGACACAATTATTTTGATCTGTATAAGTATAAAAGCATAAGCAGTATTTTCAATAACATGTTGTAATAGATCCGCTGTACTATTTGAAATTAGTGTCATTAACCAAATTGTTGAGCTTTTCATTTTATTTTCTTAGTAGACTATATTTAATGTAACTTGCAGTAGTTGAATCCATGGAATATATATTAAAAACTTCAGCTTTTGTAGTTTAAAAAAGGGAACAGTTAGGTATAAAAACCAGAAAATATACTTACTGCTTTTTTTTTTGCTCTTGTTCTTTGTAGATAAGTGTTATAAGCAAAAACCTACAAAGTTACTTTTTACTGTGCATGGATTTTACTTACTGTTTGTTCAAATAGTAGACTAATTTTGTTTATTGCACAATTTTTTTGAGTTTCAATCAGATTTTTTTCCTGCTTATTAGTGTTTGCTGGGCAAAGGTGTCCCAATGGCAAGCACACTGCATGAGATCTTTTTTTATTCCTATTATTTAATACAAAAAGAAAAACTTTCTTTCTGGAGGTTTTTTGTTTCATTCTACGAAAATTTGATTTTAGGCTTATTTTTTCTATAAGATTGTTATTCTTCCATTTCTTCCTCCAATATTTTTGACCAAGATTTCATAAAATCATAGAATCTCAGAATGGTTTGGGGTGGAAGGGACCTTAAAGCTCATTAGTTCCAATCCCCTGCCATGGACAGGGACACCTTCCACTAGCCCAGGTTGCTCCAAGCCCCATCCAACCTGGCCTTGAACACTTCCAGGGGTGGGGCAGCCACAGCTTCTCTGGGCAACCTGTCTTGATAAAATTCTACTTTCTTGTATAATAGGAAATTTTACTGTATTAAAAACAAACTTTCATATATATATATATATTTAGGTCTCAGAGATTGGAAAACTCAGTTATACATCACTGGATCACAAACAAGTGTTCACACTGTATTAAGTGAACAGAAGTGATCCTTAATAAAGATGTTCTTTGAAGATTTTGATTATGTTTTAAAATATTTCCCTAGAAACAAAATTTAAAACATTTGACTCGTTATCAAGTTCCAGTTATAAAAACTGAAGGAAAATCAATTTTGGCCTTTATAGGTAATCTCTTATAAAATACTAATGTTGTAGGACCAAACAGTCAAAATGGATCAGTTAATAAATAGAATCCAGCCAACAAAATCAAACCACAATTGTCAGTTGTGGCTGTGGGTCTCATGTAGCTCCTTGTGCTCCAAGTTTTTGAAGGAAGAATAATATTTTTGTTCATCAGCAAGAAGCAGTTGAGTCCACCACTAAAAATATCAAGAACCTGTTCACAGATACCTACATATCTTATAGAGGAGGACTTCCAATTGTAATGCTAAATTTCATGACACTAATCTTCAGCAGTTGATCATGCATTATTGAGTAGTACCAATGATTAATGTTAAATAAGTCCTTTTTTTTCCTACCTTTCTTCCTTTCTATACTTATTATTTTACCTTTTGAAGCCTTCAGACCAACCTAACACAATTCTTCATGTATGTTATGTGTCTTTCACCTGCATGTTGTTAGCATGGGCTATTTCAATTTATTCATGAATAAATGAAGGAAATTTTGTGCATAATTTTTGAATAAGTTACCATTTGTGATTCCCTCAGGGTCACTGAAGCTCCACCAATCTGTGTTTCAAGGGATCTTTTCCCCTGGTATGGAAGTGCATAGCTGTGTTTACAGGGATTTTTGCTTCTTGTAAGAGTTTCAGTTTTCTTTAATGTGAAATACTGACAATTTGTGTTGTTGAAGCTTCTTGAGGTTTTGTTTGTTTTCAAGTTAAATTTTAAAATGTGTTAGTATTTGCAGATATAGAGGATAGAGCCAAATTCAGCATATTTTCCAGTGCTATGCCCTTGACTATCTTCAGGAAAACTTACCCTCAGACTCAGTAATTTGTCTTTTCCCAGATGGCAGCTGGGGATTTCTGGGATACTTGCAGCAGTGCTCTGGGTGGAATGAAATGCTCTGCGTTGCCAGGGTGATGGAGGCACAGAACCTGCTCCTGACTGGAGCTCTGGAGGCCTGAGAGACTGGAAAGGAGAAATGCAGGAAAACCAGGCAAGATACCTAAGGTGAAATAATGGAAAAATGTGGCAGCACCAGAGTGTTTTTAATGCTCTTCCTGCCCACGTGGTGAAGGAAATTAATTGCCTGACTGATGAAAAAAGCATGAGGGGTGTTCAGGCTGTCTTGGGAGAAGTCATACTTTACTGTGATTGTAAGAAAGACTCTGTTTTCAACTTCTTTTCTTCCAGAGTCCCCCAAAAATAGACAAATGTACTTGGCATGGCTTAAACTGCTGGTTACTTTTGACCCTGAAGTCACTGGAATGGGAAGGGTGATTTTGTCATTCAGGGCTTGCTCTGGCTGCTTTAGCCTGAAATCCCTCATGGGTTTCTGATAAGAGGTTTGTTTTATTTCAAGTCCATCCTATAGTGAGAATTTTTTTTCGAATTTCACCATCTGTAAAGCACTTTGAAACAGTCCAACTGAAACACTGTTTTTTCCCAGTTTTTACCTCTAAATTGAATAGGTCATTAAGTTTTCTACCCTCCCCCAAGTGCTCTGAGACCTCTATAGACTGGACTCTAATTTGATTACCTGATTAACCAGGCTGCTGTTACTCAAAAGAAAAACATCTTCTTGAATCTAGATTGGTGGAGATCTCACAAAAATCAGTTTCTTGACCAGGAACAAAATTTCCTTGTACATGTCAATATTCTTTGTCTGTGCTTTGTTTTAGCATGATGTTAACAATATTCACTTCTTAATTTTTATTTTAATAACAGCTTTTCCATTGGAATGCATTCAATAAGTAAATAAAATTTTCAATCTCTGTATCAGAAGTCTAAATCTAAAGTCTTAGCTTTAAACAGTGACAATACATATATTCCTAGTTGTATTTTTGGCACACTAACTACAATAAAAGCACCTCAATGTTTTTAAATACATCTTAATTCAAAGTACAGCATACTTGTTGTTTTGTTGCATAATCTGTCTATGAGAATAGATAGGTTGAAGTGCTAGATTATGAATTTAGCTATGAATGTTTGCAAGGTCAGTGAATAGGCTCAGCTGGAATTGCATATTCTTTTTATCAGGAAAAACTCTGAAGTATAAATCAGAGTAGACTTAAATATCAGGAATATTAATGCAGTGTCTTCTTGGTGTGATAAATGAGCTTTGTTACCCCAAGTTCAGAGCAGGCTCTGGTATGTTGTCTGGGGGAAATTCCTTCACTTGAAAGAGGGAGAAGGGACAGTCCTGAAGAAACATGAGGCACAATTTCAACTTGTGGTTTGTAAATACTATTCCTCTGAGATATTTAAATTTTGGATTTAAGAACAGAGTAATCTGTGAGTATTACCATGGTTGATACACTTTAAAAAAACCCCAACCTGCTAAAAACCTACAGGAACCTGGATTTGCTGTTCAGAACCCCTCTGAACCTTTTCTGATGTTGAAAAAACCCCCCAAAAACAACAAACAAAAAAACCCCAACCAACCACAAAAAACCTGACCCAACCATCCAACCAGCCCTGCCACCAAATGCTACAACCCAAAGCTTAATTTCCTTAGGAGACAGGTAGAAAATTCCTTTCTTTGGATGGGATCTATTTGTGCTTTAGGGGTTTTTGTGTATTTTTCCCCCCACCTTCATGTGGCACTTCAGAAGATTACACAGCAGCCTTACTTTTTTGTCCTTAGAGTTGTTTTGCTGTGGATACAATTGCCAAATAAGCTTCTTTTGGACTCCAAAAAAGTATTGCTTTCAATACTAGCCAATAGATAATAATTAGGAGGAGATACCTAAGCATAATGTATTGTGCAGCACTTCCAGCCTGTCCTTCAGATTAAAATCTGAATCTTTTTTTTTTGTCAGTGTAGCTTTTTGCATGGCAGCTCAGGATACTGCCAGTGCTAGAATGAAGTTCTTATTTATGTCCTTTGTTCAAGTTTTCACTAACTTTTCAGATTTTGTAAGTGCTATTTTTGTATAGTGCAGACTTCAAATCCTTCAGCTGATTTTCCTAAAGATCTGGTGCAGATATTGATCAGTGGAATAAAGTTATTGAACAATTAGGAACACCATCAGCAGAATTCATGAAGAAACTGCAGCCTACAGTGAGGAATTATGTAGAAAACAGGCCAAAATATCCTGGTATTAAATTTGAAGAGCTCTTCCCAGACTGGATATTTCCATCAGAATCTGATCGTGACAAGTTAAAAAGTAAGGCGAGTTTTTTCTCTTTTTTTTTTTATGATGTTATTTACACCTAATTAAAAAACCTAATATAAAATGTTTATTGCAGTAGGTGTCAACATTAAAAGATTTATACCTTGTGTTTCTTTCATTTATGACAAGTTCTGGAGTCTTAGTAGCAGTTACTAAATACAGACTATTTCCCCATCCCCAGGATTCTGTGTAATTCCCTTAATTTTAATCCATTGAATAATGTCTGTCACTTCATGTTCTCCTAAAGCAACACTTGTTATGGAGGTTATTGCTGATTATCTTTCTCTAACTGCTGTGTGCATACAGCTCATTTTGGCTTTAATTCAACTTCAGATAATTACTGAGAAAATGAAAAAAAAACCAACCCACCTTATTATATTCTCTAGACCAGAAGGAAATCTGTTACTGTGCATGTCCTCTGTTCCCAGTATTTGTTTCCTGTGTCAGATATTAAACTCTACAGCTCTTTTACATGTGTGTTCTTTTCACCTTTATTTTCTAGCCAGCCAAGCTAGAGATTTATTGTCAAAAATGCTTGTAGTAGATCCAGACAAGAGAATTTCTGTAGATGAAGCCTTACGTCATCCTTATATTACTGTCTGGTATGATCCAGCTGAAGCAGAAGCTGTAAGTTTGCAATTACAATAAATTTTTAAGATACCAGTTTAATAACTTGAAAAAAATACCTTTAATTTTAGTCAAGAGCATGCTTTGAACTCCTTCACTGGAAAGCAGAAGTCACACATAAAGCCTTCAGATCAACACTGAAAATGGTTGTTGGTATTTCCATTTACTTCACAGAAAGAGGTGCCTTTTTGGTGGCAATCCAGGGCTGTCTGAAACAGAGACTTGCTCTAAGGCCCTACAAAGCCTTAAAAAGAGTTTAATTTTAGTTGATGCTTTTTAACAGCCTTTCAGTGGGAGGCAGGACTTAAAAGCAAATTCTGGAATTGTAAAATGAATGTCATTGAGGTATAGAGAATAAACTGCCAACAGTGAAGGTAACAAAAGGCTAAAAAAGTTGTCATTTTTACATTTTTTTAGTTATGACTGGGTGTGTTGACCTGATGCAGTAGACACAACATAGACTTTTCTTTTCTTTGTAGCCTCCACCTCAAATCTATGATGCACAATTGGAAGAAAGAGAACATGCAATTGAAGAATGGAAAGGTAAGAACTGAGCATGTCGAATTACATTTATTGTAATATCTCGTGTTATTAATGTGTGGCCCACAGCACACATGTGCTGGATTGTGTAACTGAGGGGAACCCACTATTACAAATAAGCAGTACTGCCTGTGGCAACAGGAAGATAAATCAATAATGGAAACACGTTCTGTGTGGTGTAAATACATAGATAGGTGTGTATATGTTCATATATAAATGTAACATTTTAAGTCTGGTTAACAAAAAGCTGCATTTTCTTTTTTTCTTCTCTTTCTGTTATTCTTAAGTGTTTGTAATCTATATAGCTTTTTCCTTGATAGAGAATTCTCTGAAAAAAAAAACATGCCTCTTCTCAGTGTGCATTATTTAAGCCACATCTCTTGTCAATATTTACTAGTTCATTTGTTCTACAAGTCTTAAATAGCAGAAGAGTTCTTTGGTGAGGGTTTGTTTTTCCTCTGATTGCTCGTTTATTGACCAACTAGGTTAAACTGTTGACTTAAACAAAAGAAAAGACAGCACTGTGGTATTGAAATCAATTCCACCTTATAGTTTTAGTCAAAAACATTAAATGGTGAGGCAGTTCAAATTTTAAACATGTGCCATCACAAGACCAAGGGTTATAGACATCCTTGCTGACTACTTTGAAAGCTGCTTGCTTTTGTAAAACAGCTTTATAGATTTCAGATATTGATTCTGGCTTATATAGACATATATTATCCTTAGGGCCAGCACAGGTAGGCACACTTCAAATTATCTTTGATTACTGCAAGGTAGAAAATTAAATGGATTAGCTAAATCTAATTGAATGCATTTGTAAACATTGTTACCCAGAATTAAAAAGATCTTAATCTATTTAGATATTGTTACTCTTAGTTACATTAAGACTATGGGTGCATACACAAGCTTCTGTGATTTAAGTTACAGCTCTGATTTTGTTGTTGTTGTTGTTTAGGTGCCTGTACCCTGAGTTATCCTTGATTAGTAAACGAGGGGTTTAGTGCAGTATTTTAACTGTTTACCCTACTTCAAAATCTCCAGGCTTTGCTCAATACATCCACAGAGATTGTTCTTCAAGCATAGAGATGTTTGTGTATGGCTTTGTTATCAAAGTAAAATATCCATAGGGGTTTTAATTAAAATCAGATTTTTAAATCCAAACCTGTAGAATTCTTTTAAAATTGCTATAGGCCTTTGAAAAAAAAGAGAGAAAATAAATATCTCTACAGTTATACTTCCAGGCAGACCCTTAACCATTTCCTTTTACCTTGATACATATGTGACATATACAAATCCTATGTGTTCTTACAGTGTTTTTTTCTGTCTCTTTTTTCTTTCCCTCTGGCCCTTCTCATAAGAATTAATATACAAAGAAGTTATGGATTGGGAAGAAAGGAGCAAGAATGGTGTGGTAAAAGATCAGCCCTCAGGTTAGTCATTGTTTCAGTAGTTCTCCTGTAACTGTCACACACAGTGCTGGCCTGTGGCACTGGTAAATTAGGAAATCCTGTTTAATAATCCAGGTAGGCAAAATTTTGTTGTTTAGGACTCTTGAGACTGATTTGCCTTTGGAGACCTACGTGCTCCAGTTTTTAATTGTCGTGAACTTGTAGGAAAACTTGAGTAGTGTTGTGTGTCCTGTTGCCTGAGCTGCCTTCTCCCCAAAGGGCTCAGTCCTCACATGAAATAATGGCTACCATCTTATATCACCTGGTGCACAGGTAACTTTTATGTTGGTTCTGCAGGAACCCCTTCCATGCAGGGTTAAACAGCATTAGGGCTCCTTTAGAGCAGTTAATAGTGCAAAATATTTATGCCAATGATTGAATCCTTGATGTTTGCTGCTGTTCTCAAAGCTCAGTGATTAGAATATTGTGCTGTCTTTAATAACTTATATCTGTTAGATTTCTTGGCACTCAGGTCACTATTCACACTATACATTGTTAGTTTTTGTTCTCCTTCTTCCACAGAAAGGGAGAAAAATAAAAATCTCTTAAAGGTCACCTCAGCTTTTGAGTGCTAGGGCCCTTAGTGCTTGCTTTTCCACTCTTTAATAATTTCTTGATTTCCTAAGGATTTCTGTGGGGAAAGAACAGCTTGGAGCCCAGAACTGTGCTTATTTGTGTCTGCAGTATTGTCTTGCCTCAGATTTTATTATGTTTGGTTTTCTTAGCACAGATGCAGCAGTGAATAGCAACACCAGTCCTTCCCAGTCATCATCTATCAATGACATTTCATCCATGTCAACAGAGCAAACCTTGGCCTCAGACACAGACAGCAGCCTCGATGCCTTGACAGGACCCCTTGAAGGATGTCGATGATCAGCCGTGATTGCAGACCTGACTTTGGGAAAAAAAAAAGCTCTTGTTTCCATTGGGCCTGAATTGCTTGTAAGTTAATGGAACCAAGTAGAAAAACTCCATGTTCTGCATGTTCTGCTAAAGTAATGCCTGTTTTTTTTACTCAGTTGTTATGAAATTGCCTGCTTAATGTTGTAGAATGAAAGCAAATCAATGTCTAAAGAACAAAAAAAAAATTTGAATTTAGACACTATTATAGGCTTTTCTTTGTTTCAGCCTATTTCAGGTGAGCAGTTACAATAGGTCTTTAGCCAATAACTCCTCTTCAGTGGCTTCATCAATCTTCAGTCCCCACTGGCAGGCTTCTGTGACACAGTGGTTGTTTACATTTTAGTACAGTATTGCTCATTAATAGGTTTCTTGAATGTATAATCTCTAGGAAGGGTTGTTTTAATGTGTGACTGTGGCAGTTTGCTTTATTTAACTGGAGTGTTGTATGTAAGTGTGAGCTCACATGTTGAATGCTCTCAATTCTACCTTTAAAGGGCACTCATTCTTCCATGTAGCACTTTTTTTTTTATTGAGCCCTTTCTATCTTCCCTTTCCAACTGCACTACTTCTTGTTGAAGAGATAAATGTGAAGTTTGAAGAATACAGCCATTACTTTGTGTTTCACTTATGAGTATGTGTCTCGTAAGTTCTTCAGTTTTTTTACTGTGCATGGAAGATACAGTGGCTTAAATAAATCTGGAGGAAGGATGAGCGAGTTTTCTGTGCAGCAGTGCCTGTTTGGAAGAGGAGAGTGTGCTGAAATGTTCTGTATTTTCTAGCTTGTGATACTGGTCCTTTAACAAGCATAAACAGAGAAGGAAATGATATCTGTGATGCTCTTCATTCACTGCAAACTCTGATAAAAGGAGAGATGAATTGGAGAGACTTGCAGCCTGAAAAAGCTGCATAAATATTTTCCATTTTTTTAATGGGTCCACTCTATCTATCAAGTAGTTAAAAGAAATAAAAATACCATAGTTTTGAGTCACTTGTAAATTAAGTATTTAGTTAAGAGAGCTCAGCTCTGTTCTCACCTTAGGGAAACCTCTCTATTTGTACTGGGGAAGGAAATCATATTTAATACATGTTTTCTAGATACAGTGTCAGAGAAGAGGAGGAGGTTGAATTGAAACAGCAAACAGACTTATCAATACAGTTTTCAGAATCAGATAATTGAAACGTTGCCTGTTACATTGCACAATCTGTTGAATTAGTAAATGTGTTTGCAGTAGAGTAGGGCTTAAATTGCTTTATGACACACTCTTGTGAGTTTGTGCACGTTCACTTTGGAGTGCCCAGGTGTGACATTTTGCTAAAGGGTCTTGTGTGTGCATGTGTGTGACTAAACTATAGAAGTGTAAGAGTAATAAGAGGTGTACAGGATGAGGTAAAACACCACTTTCTTAAAGGCACTATATTTAGCTATCAATCCAGATACTCTTGACTTGAATATATAAATAGAACTTGTAAAATATACTGGCCCAGACAGCCACTGCATTACTGACATATTTCTCTTGTAAAAGAAAGTTATGCATTGTTCCTGACCTTATGATTAGGAAAGCAGCACTTTCTCCTTATGCAAATGTTGCTTTTATATTAAAATCATACCCCTTTTTAATAGCTTAATTTGCTGTAGCAAAAAGATTAAGGTTTTACTGTCCCAGAAGGTTAAAAGAAATAAAACTTAAGAAAGTAGTTAATATTAACTTCAGAATTGCCATCTGGAGTCTCTGATTTTTAAAATTCTATTTAATTGAATGGTAGGATATTGGGGCTTGGATTCTTTCTTATTGTTTGGTTTTAAATCTACGGATAACTTAATTTTGTCTCTGGATGCTGACAGTATATGTGAAATATTTTTAGTGCATTTTTGTCACTGGAAAAACATTTAAAAATACCTATTTACCATATAGCAGAACAGTACAAGTTGTGTTCTTTTGCATCTTTTTTTTTTTTTTTGGTCCTTGTTATTTGTGTGAGTTAAAATTACTGAAGACACCTGTTCACAATGAACATGAGTGATCCATTATGGAAGTCATCTACTGGATTTCATTTTTCAAGACTTGCAGGTTGTTCAAGTGAAGTTGTACTGGGCTGTGTTCATTTTGACACTTAGAGCTTTAGAAGACTTAACAAAGATTTACTTCTTTTTCTTCTTGTGTTTGGATATTTGTTTGGGTATTTGCATTTTTTCTTTTGGACTTGGGCTGCTCTAATAACAGGGGGTTGGACCAGATGACCTCCAGGTCTCTTCCAACCTAAATTATTCTGTGATTCAAATTGTCTTTTAATGCTTTTAACACAACTGTCCTATCTCCATGATTTGAACTGGTATCTGACCTTCTCCTAGTACATACTGTTAGCTTGATTATGTACTCTTAGAACAAAAAAAAACCAAACAGCCCTGAGATTAACTGAGTTTATTTGTAAATCTTCTTGCAGGAAAAGCTGTCTCATACCTTATTTTTTTAATGTCTTCTTGCTGTGGCGTACATTGAAGCTTTAGAATTTCACAGAATGCCTTTGAAACATGCATGAAATGTCTGTGAATATTGTGGATTTTGATTCCAGGTTAATTCAAAACCCAGTTGCAAATGCACATCGATCTCCAGAGGGCAAATCTGCAGGTGATACTCACACAAACCCGTGCAGAGTAGGTGCATGCTGCACTTCCCAGGCTACTCCAGGGTGCATGTGTAGGCTCTAAATGCCCTGCATGCAGCTTCTGTACATGTCTCTGTGCTCCTGGCTGCAGAGGAAATCCAGTGCCACACTTGTGAAATGGTTGTCAGTGCCATGAGAATCCTCACTGATGGAAAGCAAAATGCAGTGTAACTTGGCAGGGGTTTATAAATTTAGAGAGTTTGGTGTGCAATACAATCACTTGTGTTCCTAATACTAAAAATCATGTGTGTAAAGTGATGCAATTGACCATTTTTTTGCACTTTGGCATTTATAAATATTTATATGTATTTAAAGATTAAGAATGTGTGTGTATACATATATATTAAGGAAACTGCTCAGTTTTGTAAACATGAATGTTACTTTCCTTTGAGAGGCTTTGTATAGTGTTAACACTACTGCAGTATACAATTTAAGAAATATGATTAAAATAAGTGGTGGTCAACATAGATACAATCTGTAATCTTAACTGCTCACCTGAAAATGAGAGGGATCTATGGCTGTCAATCAGATATTTTACCAGAAACGTGTCAAATATATGAACACTGAGTAGCTGAATGGCATTGCAGAAATGGAGTATGTTTTAAACAGTTCATTTCATCTGTGCTCATATCATTTTTCCTCAAAAAAAAAAACCTTAGAAAGGGAAGCTTGGTGTTTTACAATCTGGGTAAGCAGCCTGTAAGTGTGCTTTGAGGAAATACAGTGATATGACAAGTGTCGGTTTTTATTGAAAAAGACAAGAAATGAATGTCAAAATTAAGTCTTTGTCTGCATGGATAATACAAACTGAACTAGTTTAAGGGCTGGAAACTACTGTTTGCAAACAGCCTTTGAGGTTTTGTAATGTTTCCAGTAAGGGTTTGTGTTTTCTTGTCAAAATAATGAAAAACTCAACCTTAGCTAGAAATTAACTGGTTGGTTGGGGTGTTTCCCAAGCTGTTAGGAACCAGAGGGCTCTTGACTTTTTTTACATCCTAACAGAGCATACATGTTTATTCAAAATCAATTAAAAGCAAAAAAGTGATTCCATACATTTAATTTTTCTTTCTTAAAGGAAGGACCTTAAATGCTAAATCGGTTTCCTTAAAATTATAATTTTATGGATGAAGTAGGATTTAGACATTTAAATACAGCTGACATACAGAGTCTCCAAGAGCTGGGTGGGTGACCCTTGTGTTGTCAGAAGGGCCACCCTCCAGCTGGGTGTGGGGAGGTCAGAGGTTGGAGTGCAGACAAATGTTTATGCCCGTGATGCTGTTGGGGAGTGCGGGGTCAGTCCTGCAGCGACCCAGCGTGGGGGGAAGTGCTGAACAGCCTTTGTCTGTATATTCTACACATGTCACATGGATTCCACCAGGGCTTGATGCTAAACCTAGTGATGCCATATACTGGGAACCAAATTCTTTCCTGGGGTACGTAGGGTGTAATTCCTGCTCAAAACTGGTTTTGATCCAGGGGCACCTGCACCCAGATGCAGAATTTGGACTTGAGTTTCTATGGATGAATCGAATGATTTCTTTGCTTTTCCAGAGTGTCTTTGATTATTTTTTTTGACTATTTTTTTAACTTGTCAAAATATGACAGAAAAAGTGTATTGTCTCATTATTTTACATTTTTTAGTTTGTCTATTACATGAGTGACAGTGATGTTCTCAAAGCTTATTACACAACTTATCAAATGAGTTTTGTTTTTTGCCCACTCTGCATGCTAAAAATGTCTGGAGCTAAACTAATGTTTTTAGTAAACCATCTTTTCTCATATGAGTTTTGGAGGAAAGTGGAGAGATAACCATTGTTTCTATTTGTGTTCTATAAAATAACTATTTTTGTAGCTAAAATTTCAGTTGTTGGATTTCAATCCCACAGTGTTGCTTTGTGGATATAAATTTACCTGGGTCCGCTATTTCAAACAGTACATGTATAACAAGTCCAGCATAAAACTAAACTAATAAAATGCAATCTTCTGCAATTTGTTGTTGAAAACATAGCAAATCATTTTGGTCCAAGAATTCAAAACAAAATGGAGAAAATACATTTAACTATTTAAGTTTATTCCTTGATGCTGCTGCTTATTTTTTGAAAAGGTGCTTGCAGTTTTGCACAAAAAGAAATCAACTTTATAAATTGCTGGGTTTGAAGCACTTTAGGATTCTTCTAAATACAACCAGTATATCATGTAAAAAGGAATGACATAACATGTTTAATGTGCTTAAATTTTGGTTGCCATCTTTGCTATTCTGATCGATTTGATCAGCATGTTTCTTTAAACCTGTTTTCAGAGATTTGAAATCAGACTTTTTTTTTTTTATGGGCTGAAATTTAGCAGATGGTAAGAGATTGTTTGTTTGAGAAATATCCTGTAACTGGGTGACTTGATCAGAAGTGTGAATACCTGGCCATCTATTTGATAAAGACACAACGAAGACACAGCAATGTCTGTTCCTACAGCAGGGTCAGCCGGCTGTGAGCACTAGGATTCTTTTTATAAACAAAAAAAATGTTTTTCTGAACTTTTGGCTATGCATCATGAAGTAGTTGTATGTGCTGTGGTAAGGCCAGAGCATCTGCTCTGTGGGACTCCACTGCAGCAGATGCTCTGTGAGCACCACAGGAAGATGTTGTCCCTGCTCTAAAATACTCAACCCAAGCCCTGATATTTTCTGGGGTGTCCTTAAGCAGGTACCTGTGTCTTTGTTTCCCAGGCTGGGTCTGTAGCTCAGCTCTCTGTAACTCCCTGGGATAACAAAAGCAGAGGAGAAAGGAATCAGGCATGAAGAGCCTTTGGTGTTAGTTACTGATCACAGAGCTCCTCAGTGCCCAAGAGCATTTGCTGTTGTCTTCTGATGGGGAAAAACTTTTTTTGAAAACCCAAGTTGTGTCACGAGCTTTTCTATGAATTCAGATGCTTAAATTGGTGCTAATTTTTTAAAAGAAAATGTAACAGATGGTTAGCAGTGTATTTGTCTGTTTTTGATATCTATATTTTCTTAACTGGTGGCAAGCCAAACTTTATAAAATGACTAATGTGCATTTTCAGCTTCATCAGATTCCCAGATTTTCCTGAAGTACAATGTTTTATCTTCCATGGTAGCTACTGCTTCTTTGGAGCTTTCAGGTGTTTTATACACTAATAAAATGAACACAATTAGAACAGACAGCAATACCAAACTATCCTTTTCTTTAAATCACATGTTGTGGTTCCCCAGGTGGTTTTAGCAGTTCAGTGTGATCAAGATGCCTAATTAAGAGCAAACCAGAGATACCTGTGTGCAGTTAACTCAGTGCAGTGAAGCCTTATCTGGTTGTTAAGATAATTTATAAAGATTATACAAATCTTCATCTATTTTAAAGAGGGAATAACAAGTAGAAATCATTAACTGTTTTTGTACAAATGAAAATGTTAATTCTAGAGAATATATTCTTTAGTGTACGCCAGAACACGTGCTATTAAAGAGTATAATAGGCTCATTGAGTGATTTATTATCAAATCCACTTTTATCCAATAAATCAAAATAAACCCCCTTCAAAACTTAGTTGTTGGAGAATTTTTTTTGAAATGCCTTCAAGTTTAACTCCCCTCAGAATCCATTGTTGTTTTGGTCCTCTTTCCCACCTTCTGTTTACCAAATGTCACAAAAAGTAGCATCAAGCCCTATCCCTTGTTACAGTGTTCTGGTTTTATGGCCTTAATATTAGTTGCAGTATGGTATGTAATTTCAGAAGAAAAATGTGCTTTGAAGTCTAATTCTATAGATACATGTGGCCTCTTCTGCCTATGAAATTAGGCTTTGATTGTCATATCTCATTCTCAATGCTTGTGCAATAGGAACATGTTCCTCTCAATGCAGTGGCTATTCTGTCTGATGCTGGACTTTGTTTTTAGGATGACTAGAAAGTTTTTTGTTTTGGTTTTTTTTTTATGGACAGCAGTCATGCTTCCTTGGTTTTTTGGACTGATACTCTTTAGGAAATTAGAATTTCATAAGGAAAACTGTCAATAACTAGTTCTGTAGTTCTAGTTAAAGCCTTGTTCTGAAGCTTTTTTTGGTTTTTGTTTTCTTTCTAAAAATCTTATCGTAAAACAGTACTAAAGCCACTGTAAAATGACAAATAAATATGTATACCTAAAAGGTTTGAGCAGTCTGTCTTATTTGCTGTAGCAATGTTTTCTTTTTCTTGATTCTTCCTGTGTTGTAGAATGTTTTCTGTAAACAAAATTATGTATGTTAGATGTATAGATCAGTTCTCTCAAAACATGATATTTCAGTTACCACTTCAGCTTCCAGTTAACCAAAAAATAAATGTTGGCATGAAAAATGAATGAAGAAAAGCTTTAAGAGATTGGTTGGAGCAGCTTTTTCCTGATCAGCTGGAACATTTGGACACATTAACAACGCTTGGTTTTACTGCCAAGTGTGCTTTGAAATTTGATTGGGGTTTTTTTTGTTGTTTAAATGGCAGAATCTTGAAAAAAATAGTTCCATTGTGCTTATTTTGGGGATGACACAAGTATTTTTGCAAAGACAGTGCTGAGGTTTCCAAGCACCTCACTGAACTCACTGTTCTAACTCCAGGGGAGGGGAGGCAAAACTCAACTGCTACTTTGATCTAATAGCTTTTAATGGAGGGTTTCTGATATTAAAGGAGGGATTAACAGCTGCCTTCCTAGAGCCAGGACTGGGGCTCTCAGCCAGCCTTTGGTGTTGTGAAAGCTTCATCTGGAACTGAAATAATTTTTAACAGCAACATTACTCTTTCTTGCATGGAGAACTTGGAATTTTTGCCTCTTCTCTACCAGGCTTTGCAAGAGAATATCTGGATAAAGCCCAGTAGATCCCAAAGCATCCCTATATTGGATGATAGGATGTTTTTCAGGTGCTTCTTCAGCTACAGAAGATCTAATCTGTTAAATACAGAACAACAGCAATAAAAGAATTAAGCAGGATGATGATGTGTTTTACAAAGTGCTTTACAAAGCATTGCCCAAAAACATTCCTTGCTTATGCCATACCTTTCCTTTACATTTCCTGCAAGTTCTTGAAGCTGGCAGGGCAGTTTTAGAAAGGTAAGGAGGGAGTGATGTGATTAAACAAGACCCAAATATTTTTTGAGGGACTTCAGAAATTGATTTTTTTTCATAGCAATGAGGTCTCAAAAAAAAAAAAAAAAGATGGGAAAAAGAAACAAGAAGAATGCAAGTGCATGGAATTCTGATGGAAAACCTGCTCATCTGTGCTTGCTTGGTGTGAAGGTAAGGTGGCAAAGAAACAGGCTGTTGTTCAGTGATGCATTTGCACGAGTGCATGGAAGGGGTTGGCTGGGGGCACTTGGGAATGAAGAGCCTGCAACACTGCCTGGGGCTTGGAATAGAGCAGGGCTGTCACACTGTGGGCCTTGTGGGGTAAGACTGGTTTTTTTGATTCATTCGTATTTGATCTTAAAACAAGCTGCTTGCTCTTCTGTGGGGAAGAAGAGAAACATCTGTGTGGTTTCTGCTTACACACCATCAGCTGCTTTATGGAGACACTGAGCTCTCAGGTAGGTGGCCACTCTTACATTTAATCTTGCTGGAAGAGCAAATAACGTACCACGTGTTTTTATCATACAAAGTATAATTTTAAGTTGGTACTTAAGTTTTAAGTAAGAGATGCTGTTTGTTCACATGAAACTTCTGGAATAGGTTAAAAGAACAGTGGTTATTTTGTTGATATTTAGCTGTGTAAGTGTCATTAATGCTGTATCAAGATAATTAACACAATTCTTGTGTAGGGAGAGGTGGCTTAAAAGGGAGGGACCCTACCAGTGACAGTCTTAAGACTAATGTGTTCTTATGTGAGTGCTGTAGGGAAGCTAGTTGTAATCCAGAGGAGCAAATGGCTTTGTAAGGGATCTCCTCCTTCTCCATGGATGAATATCCCTTCAGTGAGAGGAACAGGAGTTCTGGATCCCAGAGTGCTGTAAGGAGATGCAGTATGTGTCTCATTGTTTCTCTGTCTCTAACTGAAACAGCTGATTTGGCGTGCAGGTGAGAGCTCAGCACCCTTTTGAAGCCCATGTAATAACTGGCACCTCCAGGGTGGCTGGTAAAACACTCCAGCAAGCCTGACATCCCTGGATTAAAACCACTCAGGCATTTAGAGCATCACTCAGGCATTTAGAGCATCACTCAGGCATTTAGAGCATCACTCAGGGTGACCCAAAAAATACCAGAGTGCTTCCCCAGCACACTGCACAGGCTGGCTTGGGAGGAGGTACTGCAAAGGATCTGAAAGTTTTTTCCAGTGGTAAGAGAAAATCCTGGAGTTCAGGGATCCCATTGTTATATAATTGACAGCCAAGGTTTTCCTGTTTAGGTTTCATATTTCACCTCTGAACCCGAGGTGAGGCCTTTCTCTCTCCCACAGCTCCATTCAGAACTGACACACTCCTGTTTATTTCCACCTGTTCATTTCCCCAAAGGTTTCAAAGAACTCCTCCATTTCTTTTTGGAGCATTTCGTTTCTTCTCTCTGCATCTTCCTTTGCTCTCTCTGCATTTCTCATCTTCATCTCCACCAGCCTGTACCACTTACGCTGCTGTCCCAGTTTCCAGTGCATCCCCTGGATCTCCAACTGCAGGGCTCTGTTCTGCTGCTCCAGCCTGTTGGAAACACAGATATTGTGAAGTACAAGATTATTTCCCTCTTTCTTTTTTTATAGAAAAGCTCCAGTCTTTTTTTTTTAAGTTAGCCTTTTTAAACATATGTTCCCGTAAATACAAGCATTGGCACCCCCAATACTTTTCCAATTTATGGTGTTATACATGAGAAGCTGCAATTTTTAGTTATCTTAATTTACAGTAAATATAAATAACCATATGGCCAAAGGAGTCAGTTTGGGGGTTGGTTGGGGTTTTTTGGGTTTTATTTTTGTAGTAGAATACTACAGTAGTCCAACAATGAATGGCAATGCAACATATTTTAGGAGACACTGAAGATTGTGCTTATATTGCAGTTCCTTTGAACTGCAAGGAAAACTAGAAGTAGAATACAGCAAAGAGAAAAAAAAACACATGCTAAAATCCTAGGAACAGCTCCTTCACTAAGAAAAAAATTGATGAATACTTCAAGAAATTAAAGATTAAATGGATTTTTTCTTTGCACAAGGCAAAGTGTAATTCGACATTACCCACCTGCCATCTGTTGAAATGCTGCATGTTGAGGCATTTTCTGGTTTATGTCAATTCACATGACATGCTTGTAACTTATAACTAATTAACAATATTATATTTAAAAAGTTCATTCATTTTAACTGCACAATAGCAAAGCAGCACTATTTGGAAAGTGGAGCCTGAAAATCTTGCTGCCTTTTGGCTTTGATAACAAGTTATGGCTAAATCTCTATTCAGTTTCTAATCTTAGAAATTGGGAAAATACTTATGAACACTTTCTTCAGAGTTGTTAAAATTCATGGCTTGCAATTTGTAAAGAATAATGACTTACTGCTAATGCTGCTGAGCAGCCTGCACATTATTCCCTGGAGAAATGCTTGATATTGGATTAAGGCAAAAAGAGAAAATACACAATAGACCAGAGGCTTTTCAAGAGCTCTGCACAGCCCTGCAAAAAATCTTATAGATGCTCTGGAGTTCCTCAAGCACCTCACATGAAAAGAATTGGGATAACTCTGAATAATTCCCTACCTAATCCTGTAATGCTGGATCCTGGTGCCATTCCCAGTGGTACGTGGAGGCACTGACTGCAGCAGCATCCACAGACCCTGTACTTGGAGTGGCTGCATTCAGTAGGAAGGGATCCCTTCCCTGAAGCCTCACAGCTTTTAAAATCCTTTACCTTGCAATTTTAGATTCGTACTCAGCCTTCTGTCTGGCCATCAGCATCCTCAGATCTGCGGGGTGGTGCTGTGGGCAGGGTGGGTTTGCTGGTGAGTCCCCGGAGGAAGCACAGCTGTCACTGCCGTCCCCTGGGATGTGTCCTGTGTCTTCCTGCTCCCGCAGAACAGGACTCACAGCTGCACTGGTTTCTTGGCAGTCTTCTGGGTGGGCAAGTCTTGTCAAGTATCTCAGAGGAG